>NW_013665915.1:210792-265314 GCF_000517525.1 Limulus polyphemus
GTCTGTTTATTTTTGTCTCGGTGGTTTTCTTTGCCTATTCTCTCTACTCATGCCCATTCTAAAAAAATCAAAAGGAGGCTCTTAACGCATCATGTAAATAAACAATAGCGATTGCAAACAAAGGCCTAATGAATCATGAATGGACAAATAGTTTAGCTGCTGTATCCGACATTTCAGTGCGTGACGTTACTGCAATCACTCAGTCATTCAAATATATATAAAACATCTCACTAAAGGTTGCAAGTTATTTCATGTGTCATGCGTTCATGATATTGAACGTAGGTTATCTTTCACATTTTGTGTCATAAACATAGGCTTAAAGCTGCATGTTTGAAAAGTCCTACTTTTGTTATCGTGTTTGCGATTTTACTTCGATATTGATTATTAATTATTTAATATTGTGTGTACATAATTTGACAGCTTACACGGTTATAACAGTATCATAGTAGACTTGTCTCTTCTTCTGAACATAACAGAAAAAGAATTTTCGTTACATATTATATCACTAGCCTATAACTTCTTAAAGCTGAGATACAGTCAGTTACCTTACACCATTATAACCAAGGTTGAGAATTGGGGATTGGCTAAGTCGATAAAACTACATTTGTATTGAATTAAAGTTTATAATCCCCAGAAGAAGAACATTTTTTGTGTTCCATTTTTGATTACAATTGAAGTTACACAGTTTAAATTAGCGCTGTACTGAACAAGAAATGCTTCGACTTTACTCCTGGGGTGGGGTGGGGTATGGTTTTTTAAAAATGTTATATATAAAGTTACATACATATTGACTTTGTAACATTAATTTCAATTCGAAACTATTAACATATGTATGCCAGAACGACTAAAAGTTTTTCTATCATTTTGTGATTCAGTGATGCAAGTTGGCCCTCGCCAGGATGTAAATATCCGAAAAAAAATGCACGCTAGTGTCAGGAAACGGTAAAACATTGTTATGTTACATACACTCTTTATCCTACTATTCTCCTGGCACCATTTTACCATTGGTCAATTAGTCGCAGAATAAGAGGCTCAAATGATGCGAGTCATTTCACACAATTACAGTTTATCAGTTATACAATAACAGTATTTGTACACAGTTATGTTCAATATACGATAACATCGGGGAGTACTACCGAGTGAATTAAAATATATAATAACTGAAACAAAGCTCTTGAGCTGTAGGACAGAACGTGAGTTAATGTGTTCAGACTGTGAATACTAGGGTTCGTGGTTCGCAACCGGTTACCATTACATACTCCTCAAGTTAATAGCAGCTTCTTGATTTTTTACATTGAATAGCAGTGTGTTGATATTTATATCATTTCTAACTTCTTGAGTTTTATATCAGGTTACAATAATGGATATGAAAAAGACAGACCAATGTTCTGTTGAAACATGTTTTATGTTCCACCATTAATAAAACTTTTCCTTATACTTATAAATCGTTGTTTGCCTACCTATTATTGTATTAACGTAATGTGTTTCCTTATTCTAATAATATCAGGTTATAATCAGCGCTCTTGATTTTCAAGACATATTTTTATTAATGTAAACAAATTTCCTGTAAATGATAGAATGACTCAAGTTTTGGGTATTAAGTCGCGCTGTGATTGTGTTACTTTGCTGTCAGATGAAGATTTTAGACGCCTAATTGAAATATTTTAGAATTTAAACCTCTATTTCACATTTTTTTTTTTTTTGTCATCTGTGTGTGTGGTTTGGTTTGTTTGAAGTTAAGCACAAAGCTACACAATGGGCTATCTGTGCTCTGCCCACCCAGTTTCTAGCGTTGTAAGTCCTCTGACATGCCACTGTGCTACTAGAGAGCATGTGTGTTTATGTAAAAAGAAATTCACTCTGAAAAGTGGTGGCGAGATTATTTCATACGTCCTGTTTTTATCACCGGAATAAGGAACAGGTGAAATTGAACATAATTCACTCCTGTAACTATCTTTAAGGAAACGTATTTCTCAGTTAATAAAACGGCCACACCAAATCTTTCTTTATTAAGCATCAAGGGGAATCATGTCGGCTGAAATAGTTATCATTAGGCCAAAATTAACATAAACTTGGAAGAGGTGGAAGAATCAAAGCTTTACATAAGATAGTTATTCTACTTTATATTGATCCTAAGAAAGTAGTATATATTTAATATTCAGTCTCTTATTGAAATATTTGAACAGCATGAATGATAACTTCAGAAAACGAAGACTTGGAGGTCCTGATTTTATTTTATTTTAACTTCGGTAAACAAAAGTACATTTAAACCTTCCTTTATTTTCGGCTGCTCTGTTCTCGGAAAGTAGAGACACAGGATTCCTTTATGATAAACTCAGAAATCAAACTTTTTGTTCTTCATATTATTATTCATATTTTATGGTTTCAAAAGCCTACAGAAAAAACGGCTATGAATATTTTATTCATACCTGGATAAACCTACTAAAAATACTTCTGTGCAGGTCATAAGACTACTTTTATGATGACTCTTGTACGAGAAGGAGAGATTTTATCAATTTCTACATTGCTATTGGTCAAGTCTTTCTTCGAAGCCATTCAAGCACCGAAGCCTACAGCAACACCTGCTAGGTATAGTGATCCAAAATCTATGCATAGCTACTAAACAAACTCCTGTAAAGGTTGTAGGTCTATTTTTAAGTTGATTTTCAAAGTATAGATTTCTACCCTTTAAAATTTTCGAAGTTATTTTTCGCAACCAACATAAGCTCTTCCAACCCATTCAAGCATCACAGAAGCCATTTAAGCACCATTATACTGGTCGTAAATACTCCATTTTATACCAGCTGGAAAGCTTCGTTTTATTAGAGTGAACAATGTGTATATTTATAAGTGTCTTCAGTCTTATACATATATAGTTTTACAAGCCGCTAAAGAAAAAAAAACGGCTATGATTATTTTACTAAAACCCGAATAATAGTAATTAATGCAGTACTGAGTATGTCATAGGGTAATTTGAAAATTAATTCAAGCATCTTCGTTTTTTTGCCCTGAAGAATTTCTCCAAGTTCTCTACTTTCTGCCATAAAAATAATCGGTGTTTTACTAATGTGCATTAATTGAAAACTGCTTCTTTGAGGATTCATAATTTCTCGAGTTTGTTGTTCTTCATTGTTTCTTGAGTTGCAGTTGTACTTTGTCTCTACGTGGTTTTCTGCGACTATTTCCGTGAGTTTTCTATCAGTAGACGATTACCATAGTAGATTTCTCTACTCTTGTGAGTGGTGATTTATCCTTCTGATTTTCGTACTTCGCTTGTTAAACGCGTGTTTACTCGAAACCTCAGGCATACAACCATCTGGCTTAGCAGATAATGGTTGGGTGGAAAAAAGCCAATGCAGCAGTAAACTATTGAAAAACATGTAATATTCAACTGAATGCATATGCACCTATGTAACTTAAAATTTATTCTCCATAAATGGACATAAAAAACTTAAGAAACAAGATAATTAAAAATTGTTACTTTAAATAGGGGGGGAGATGGATCGTCAACAAAGTACAGAAACATGTTGAATCAAAACGCAACTATTATATTTCCAAGCCTAGAACTAGAGACTCTAAAAAAAGTAAACAAACTAGGCTGAAAATAGTACCTACATTATTTCCAACCTAGTTTGTTTACTTTTTTTGGAGTCCGTAGTTGTAGGCTCGAAAATATAATACTTGCATTTCGATTCAACTTGTTTCTGTACTTTTTTGACGATCCCTATTCCCCTTTTTAAATTAAGAATTTTCAATTATCTTCTGTACTATAGTTGTTCGAAATTATTTACAAAATTAACTTTATGGTGACAAAATAGGATGAATTTATGCATAATATCTTTGATAGTAGCTGAACTGGCGAATTATTACATACAGAAACTCTGTGGTGCTAGCGGGTATAAGTATCATACTAGTTAAGTATGATATAATGAGATGCATCAGTCTCTTACAGAATAGTTCCCCTAGGCGAATTTTTATAAAAAAATGCAATAAAACCTCAGAAAGCGTGGTGAACAGAATATGAAATCCTTAGAAAGAATTCGACAACATAAATATACAGGGCCGAATGTGTTATATTAAAACGATTTTAAATATGTAAATCAGCAAGTCGCGTGACACCCGCAGGTGATATGCATGTATCGGAACTTTCGACATTATTTGGCGTTACGTAGGTAGTGTAATGCCACAGTAAATGCTTCGCTTTTGGGAAAGGCTTTCTCCGGCGCAAAATATTCACTACTCAAATCATAAAAAAGCGTTCACATCGGAGACTTGCAGTTTCCAAGATGGATATCTCTTGTACTTAATGGCATTGGAAAACAAAATAATACAGATCAACACGGGGTACCAGGATCATCCAGAAAGAGACCTGCAACAAGTCGTACCCCAGTCGTGGTAAGTGCATCGTTTTGTAACAGGAGAGAATCCACGAACACAAATGTCAATGGCAAAAGCCGTATACGTGCCCCAGGCTACAATATGCAACATAATCCAGAAGGATTTCCGTCTGTAAACAAGGCTAACAAGTAGTGGGTTCACCAAGACAAGGCTTCCAGTCATACTTCCCGTTCAATCGCCGCATATCTCAGGAAGCTGTAGAATGAAATGACTATTTTTCTATTATATACTGGTCAAAGTCGCCAAACGCAACAACTATAATGCTGGACTATTTTCATGACACAAAGTCGTCAGACAGAGCATGACCGGACGTGATGACATGGATTTTAATGATGTGGCAAGGCTCCATAATAATTTTCATAGATCATATTGAACATCTATAGTTTAATTTTACCACTTAATAATAAAAATAGCTTTCTTATAAGATTATTTGTTATTATGGCTATGACAAATAATAAAAATTAACACACAATGGGTTTGGCAGATTTTTTTTTTCTCAATTGGTATCAGAATTGGAACGTCCTTACACAATCCTTTGTAGTTGCTCTCACTGGAAGTGCCTATTACTTCGATCGTAAATAACAAAAAACATCCTACCATATTGAACTTAGGAGTTTGAATAAAACGATTTTAATGGATAACATGTATTTGTGAAATAATCTATATGAATAATACACTTGCATTTGTCTGTTCGAAACTCTTCTCGCAAATTTCTCGATCAAACGCTACAAATTTCTTATCGTTAGAAAGGTCTTTGTCCTAGGAGTCCGGATTGCATATTGGCTTTTTCATTCAGAATCACCTTACCTGTTTTTTTGCTTAGTTAAACTTTTTAATGCAATGAGTATGATACACGATGGCACAATGTTGTTGTCATCACGTGACAAAATATTTCGCACAATAATACTTACAGCAGTTTTTTTAGAATTGTTGGGTTTTGTCTTTTCTTCTTCTACACTCTCTATAAAAGCAGTTGTTTTTATAACTTAAAAACTTCTGTTGTTTGACAACTCTGTCGGAATTCATTACCACATTGCCGCCAATTACCCAACTCGAGTGCGTTATTTCGATACCGCATTGTTATTATTTACTCTTCCCGAATGCATTATTTCAATACCTCATTGCCGCTATGTTCTTCGTCCGAATATGTATTTCAGTATCATATTGTCACTACCCGAGTACGTGTATTTCAACACCGCATATCCACTATGTACTCTACCCGATTGGTTTATATGAATACCTCATTGTCACGAATTACAATCACATTTTTATGAATTTTCAAACAACATATTAAAAAAACGATTCTCTAAGCTTTAGAATTAACACGTTCATAGTGAATGACTGACATATTGAATATCATATTTATCTCATTTAAAAGAATAATTACTTTAAAATAATTGTCAATTAAATTTGGAAGCTTTCGTTAATAGCAAATCCATCTTATTATTATTTGTGAAAAATATTGCAGGATTTATTAGAATAGTTCTTGTAACAAGTGTATCATAATACTCCCAATGAAGCTCGATTTGAAATTTACAGAATATTCTTCAATGTTTTTTTGTTTTGTTTTTAATTATGCACAAAGCTACACAAGGGCTATCTGTGCTCTGCCCACCACGGGTATCGAAACCCGGTTTCTAGCGTTGTAAGTCCGCAGACATACCGCTGTGCCACTGGGGGGCTCTTCAATGTTAAGGCGTAGGTTCGGTAACGTAATTATGAATTTACAAGTATGAATATTTCACGTAGAGTACTGACATTTATTCATGTCGTTTAGAAAAAAAAATGCGTCTTCGTGGAAGTATCTTTATGCTTAAAAGCGTTATCATGCCAATGCTGGTTAAAAAAAATAAGGTAGAACTCTGCAGTAAATATATTACAAGCATAAACATGTACCGGGTGTAAGCATATACAATATCTGTATCCGAAACATTTAAAACTGTAAGGGCTTTTCTTTTGCGGAGAAAAATCTCAATAATACTTATTCTTAGTTTGATATTAAACAACACTACACTTTATATAAAACGTCGCTATAAAGTAGCAAATGTTGAAATTATCGTAGGACAATAACGACGAAACTGGACACGTTAAGGAGGATGTAACTTAAATAATTTTGTATAAAGCTTCCAATTTGAAGCTTTATATTGCATAAGTAATAAGAACAAAGAAATATGTCAAAATAAATTATGTTCACAACCAGATCAGACTCGCTTTCCTTATGGGTCTGCGCCTTCAGCTATTCGTATACCAACTTAGCTCTGACATTTCATATTAGTAAGCAGCTAAGCTTTACTGGATTTAGAAAGGTATGTTAAGGTTTAAACATAACTTGTGTTGTAAAATTCAAGGCACAGTATTCGGTGAAGCAAAGTAGGTAACATAACGTGTACTGTTAGCATCAAATAATGGCGGTTGTATCTGGTCTGTTCAGAAAGCCAGTACCGTATGAGCTAATAGAGGGGTGTAACGACTTAATTCATGTTTCTAGTGGTCATTTCTAGAATGATGACCAAACTCCTAATATTTCATAAATTTTAAGCTTTATCCATATTTAAAGTTTCCACATTTGGATGAAAGAACTAATAATTTTGTGCTTTATCCATATCTAAAATTTTAAAGCTTGAATGAAATAGCTAACGATTATGTGTGTGTGTGTATATATATATAATATCAAATATATTTAATTACTGTATGTCTATTCATTACATTTATGACATAAAACCTTACCCGAACAGTGTTTTGTGTGAAGTTTATTTACACATCTACATTTTAACTATATCCAGTTTCTCACCAGATATTACTTAGAAGCGCACTATTTTTAAACATTTGCTATAAGGTAGGTTTTAACCAGCTCACTCAGTTTTGTATTCGGCATCGAAAACGTGTAGTTAACAGTATTTGTTGACAACAAAACTTGTACGTTTGACAACCATGGAAACAAACCGTACGGACGGTTTCTTGTACACGTTTTACTACTGCATATGTGTGTGTGTTTCTCTCTATATATATATATATAAATATATCTGTGCGTATGCGTTTTACTTGTTCTTCTTTGTGCATTCAAGGCTAACGATGTAGAGGCGTGGTTGCTATCCTTGTAGTTTGAGTCTGTTTATTAGTCACAAAAGCTATTACAAACCCGGAAGTGAAATCACATGGGATCGGAACACCAGTGCCCGAGTTTAGAGCATCTGATAGTAGGTGGATAATTTGTGGTTTAACCATACGTTTAACATACTAATACACCGGTTGGTTGATGCGCATTGTACTTCTGTAACTACCTAGGAAAAAAACAGAGTTATTGTAATTAAACAATAGTGATTTCAACTTTATTTCACCTCTAGGTATTTCAATAATAGTTACTTCCGTTAGAGGGAGTGACTTTAAAATCATCGTCCTCGTTTTACATATTTTATCCTCAGTTCTCGGACGTAATCATAGATGCGGAAGTGCTGAACGGGGCTTGACTGTTTGTTGTCTATAAATAACGTGGTAGTAGCGTGTCTTTTCCTTACTGGTTTTTTTTTAGATGTTACGTCACAGTGTTCAGCCAGAGTTTTTTGACCCCGCTTGCTATGTATTTTTACACTAGGACTCCGTGACGTCGTTGCAACCATTATCGAATATATTACAGACCTCGAAGAACATATATACGTATCAGCTTCTCATCGTTTGCTCGTATTGTATTTATTAACCATATACAATGAAAGCCTCCTGGGAATCTAAACATATTAGAAACCATTAAAAACAGAAATTTCAGGTCTTGTCATTAAACGTTAATGTTTATTTCTCACAATATTATTATTTACATTTCGAATAGAAAGTTTTAAACACAGTTTTGAAATGAGATTAAACATGCCCTGAATCAGTTACAAACATTTCACAAAATATGTGTGCAGCTCTTCTTGTAACACATCTCCTGGGGATAGTCAGCACATTGAGAAGTTGGTTATTAGCATTTGGCACTTTATTTGTAGCTGTTATCAATCTTTGCAAGTAGCATCTAGAAACATTTTAGGATAGTCCCTCATCTAACTGAATTCTTAGTCTAGGAGTTTTAGGCTTATCTGCCGAGATAATAGGACCATATGTAGCTTAATGGTAAGTGTGTTCGAACTGTGAATCCCATGATTCAAGGTTTGCGACCCGTTGCCGCAATAACGTGCTTAGCACTTTGAGGCCGTGAGTGCACTATAAGAGTGACGGCCAAATTCCATTGTTCGATCAGAGAAAAGTAGCTATAGAGTTGACGGTGGGTGCTGTTGAATAGCTTCCTATCTCTGAGTCTAGTCTGTCGGTTTAGAAATAGAAACTGCTAAGTGCAAATTAGTCCTTTGTGTAGCTTTGCGCGAAAATTTTGGAACAAAAAAGTCATTACTTCGAGGTTGATTTCATATGTTACGTTAAGAAAAAAAGCCCAGGAAACCAAGTTACTGACTTAACTCCAAATATACACCCAGACTGTTCTACCCTGGTTTGAGCGGCGTGCTTTTGACGCAAAATGCTAAAACACACAAAACCTTATTTGTACTACAGTAAAGTTGTAGCGATCGGATATCAGTCGTTGTCATGGTTAGTAGTCTTATAAGGTCATCTAAGCCTAATCATTAATTAATAATTTTTATAATACACGTGTCTCATAGATCACTGTGTTTACGACTGCAACTGCAAATACTTTATCTTCCTGCTATCAAACATAGGACAGGCTACAAACAGCTATAAACCTGTCTCAATCAAACGTGGGAGTTATTGAATGATCCTAATGATGAGTTGGTGAGTAATCCAAAGTATAGTATTCAGAAAGTGGTTAAAATGTTGAGCTGAGCCATGTCTTCATCCCTATTGTTACTATAACTACAACTCCATTGATTTATCATTTTAATCATTATATGTGCTTCCTACTCTCGATGTCACTCAGCTACACCTTTATACACGATACATCGTAATACAATAAATCTGAAAGGGTTTTTAACCTCACTGTTTAGCATCCGAACATCCTTCGTTCTTGTTCTGATGTGTAGATATCTGCTTGTCCCCACCAAAAAAAAACCCAAAAAACCAGCATCTAGTTAACGGAACAAACACTCACGTTGCGCTTACTTTTGCTATGCTCATTTGACCTGATAAATGTCCTTGACCTAATTTTATTTATTTTTATTCAAACAAAGATACAGTGAAAGAGTTTACATGCATTTATCACAAACATCTTTCATCTGCTCTTGATAAAGATATCTTCAGATCCAACTGCCATATTGCATATAAGCCTGTTCAAGGTAATATATAGGGACTATGGTAGGTGCACATGCACACGGCAAAAACGCTGTTGCAAATCTGGTCCATTAATTTTCATATAAAGGTAGTCTGAGAGGCGCTGGAAGCAAATTTACATTAGTGAATTAGTGGGGGAGGGAAGAGACCACTATTTTTTCATTTTTATCATTATATGTGCTTCCTACTCTCGATGTCACCAGAGTAAAAAATTAGTATTACAACTTTTCTAAACGTGAGATTGAAGTGTAAATATTACCAGATATCTCTTTTTACGATAACTTATTCTACTTATATAATTCAAAGTAAACGATATAAAATGTGTGTTTTTTGTACTGTTTTTTGAAAATTTAATATGATTACTTTTATTATTGGTAGAAATGAAACATTACAACAAAAGTTTTACATTTCCACAATAAATGTTTTACTGCGCATGATTACGGCATGGTACAAAAGTAGGAGAGTCTAGTGATAGATTGTTACCGATCAATGAAAATGCATCAAGGTAAAAAGAAAAAGTCGTTATAAAGTGATATTGTAAGTATTCGAATGAATAAATTAATATGTTTTCGATGTAATAAATTCCAATTTCTTTTAAGTTCATATCTTATATAATAATCAGAAACAAATAACTTATAGATCACATCCGTAGCATGTGTTACGTTGAAAACTAAACTAATGCAATGTTACGTTCCGTGTGGTACCACACTTTAACATTGAAAGTACATATTGTGTTTGTTTATACGTGGGCAGAGTGTGCCCTACTGGATAGCGTGCCCGCACAGTGAAACTGAGGGTTTGCGTTCGCTTCACGTTGTAGTTGCAAAGAAACCTGTTTCGCATTTCGGGCCGTGGGTGCGTTGTAAGAGTAACGGTCATACACCACTTTTGGAATAGCCCAAGAGTTGGTGGTGGGTGCCATTGACTAGCTGCATTCCTTCTAGCCTGACATTTTCAAGTTCGATAGCCTTGTGAGAAAATTCGAAATCAAATAGGCAAACATGGCTGATAGTACTTGCCCTCTTCAAAATAGATAGAAAACTAATTGTATGCGTGAATTTAGTTGTTTGGTGTGACATTTCACATAAGTTTAGACTAGGTGATAAGTATGTGATACTTGAAAATGGGGGTCGTTTATTTAGATAATATATGCTTAAATTTCAGTATCAGTTTCAGATCAGTTGGAATCGGGAGATTTCTTTGATCTTATTTTAGTGTTGATCTCACATTGTTGTGGTCGGATATCTCTATAGTATCATAAACAACAACAGAGAATAGATAACACTGAAAGCAATCTTGTGTGTGTGTGTGTGTAGAAGGGTTGCCAACCTTAACAGTTTATTTTTTATTGACGTACAGTTGAACAGGGCCTTTTTTACTGACGCTATACATTTGCACTGACATCATAAAAAACATTTTTGCTACTCACGGGTTTGCGAGAAGTGTTGAAATGTGTTTTATTTTTTTACTGACCGTCCATAAATTTGGCAACCTTGGACTCTGGGAAGTAAACAACTCTAAAGGAACTCGCTTACCTCTACTGTTGATAATACCCGAGTCCATCTAGTGTGAGCTAATCATTAGAAAAACGCTCACGGAAAAACAAGGTATCAAAGATATGATAACGACCTACTTTTAAAGTCAGCTACAACTACTTATACTAAAACATAGAACTACAGCGTGGGTGACCTATTTAAAAACCGGTATTTTAATCAGGTAAGCACCGGGCTGGATCTTTGGCTACATCATGACAGTCTATTTTCTCTATTTTTCGCTTATATTACGATTGATAACTTAAAAAATATCAAAGGCACTTTCACTATCAACTGTGTGGAATGTTTATACAGTTCATTTACGCTACTCAAAAAAAAAGTATTGAGCTGAATAACTTCACATTGCACCGAAGTTGTACTTTTCGAGATGCATTACGTATTGTAGTTTTCTATTTGAGAGTGTTTATAGAAACGGTAAAATTATAAGCTGTTATCAGTGACACTGTGAAAACTGAGTTACTTATTAATTAACATTCTTTTGTAAATAAGTACGTTTTTGTTGTGTTACGTAGTTAACAATTAATACATACACATATTTTCTAAATGGGAGTTTAAATCTTCTCAAAGGAATATATTTGTGTTTACGAAATCCAAGTATATATTTATATAACATTTTGATGCACCAACTTTCCTAAACATTATTACTTAAAAATAGGACAGTTGCAATAGTGCAATTAGATCATGTAAGTATTATTAAATATATATATATATATAATCACACTTCCGCTGTTATATCTTCGTTTAAAGACTTACAAATCGACTTTATTTACATATTAACTTAAAAGTATTTATTTTGAGTTTTAAATACAACATTTTATGGTACTTAGGTTTAGAAATTTAACTTGACTTTTCAACAGAAATTTACTATTTTATCAAGTTGTTAATTGGCCCCCAGTGGCACAGCGGCATGTCTGAGGACTTGTACTGCTAGAAACCGCGTTAGATAGCTTTTTGTGTAGTTTTGTTCTTAATAACAAGCAACAACAAAAAAGTTGTCAATTGTTGCACAAAATGTATTTTGTCAATAATTGTGACATAATGCCGCAACAAAACAAACGATTACCACTGTTCATTAATTAAATTTTAACTCTAGTAATAAATATAGTCCAAACCACAGTTTACATTCATCTTACTACGCAAGTTTATTGAAACTAACACAGACGATTCCAGTGTTGCAATAACGATCCAAAAATTTAGTTAGACTATTTTACTTAATAAAGAAAAGGTGCTATTTATTGTAATTATTCACGGTACACCACATGTTTCGTGAAATGTGCAAAATATGTCTTAGTAGTATATTTAAATTGTCCTTTCTTTGCAGCTCAGATTGAGATTATACCATGTAAAGTCTGCGGAGACAAGTCTTCTGGGGTCCATTATGGTGTGATAACATGTGAAGGCTGCAAGGTAACAATATACTTAACTTATTATTGTTAAAAAATATCACAAAGGTACGTCAAATGCTTTTAAGGTTGAAAATGGTTACCAAACAAGGAACAAAAATATATTTACTTTTGTGAAGCCTAGTGTTATAATCCAGTTAATAAAAAAACAAACTATCTAAGTGACACATTTCAATAAGAAAAAACGTTCTTTTGCCATCTTATAGAAATTTTATACTGAATTAATGGAACAGTGTGACATGATTTTGGTGTATTCTAAAATTATAGCAATCTTCTAAATGTGTGTGTTTTGTTTATTATTATTTGTAATGAACGCGTAGATGAAAAGCTTATCTTTCTGTATTGAGTCAGTTCGATATGGAATAATATACACACACACACACACACACATACAGTGTTGTAATGCAGCAGCGCCATCTTTAGGAATATGTTTATACTTAAAACCTAACAAATTTATTTAAAAAATACTTTACATAAATAGTATTCATAAAGAAATTATACAAATAAACTACTATTGTATAAAAGCTGAAATATTGAAATATAGGAGCATTTTATATAAAAATGATAATAGTTAGCTAATAGAATAAAGAAGCACTATTTTGAAGATTTTCTTTTGCTTTCGAAATAGTTTTGAACTTAAATACCTTTTTAGAAATTAAAAACTCTTTTTATTTCGGATCCCTAGGGTTTCTTTAGAAGGAGTCAGTCAAGTGTGGTGAATTACCAATGTCCTAGGCAAAAGAACTGCGTTGTAGACAGGGTTAATCGAAATAGATGCCAGTACTGTAGACTACAAAAATGTTTAGCTCTAGGAATGTCAAGGGATGGTAAGAGACTGTAATTATAAACATTCATCTGTATTGTAATGATATGAATGTTGTACTGTAGTTAAAAGGGTTTTGAGCCATCTTTATCAATTTTATTATAGGTTACCTTATAATATGGCCCAGGCATGGCCTAGTGGTTAGGGCGGACGCGAGTTGGAGTCCATGTGGTCGATCGTGTTCGTTCTTTATGGTTGCCAACTGGGCCACCATATATATGTGTGTTTATTTCTGATCAAAGGTACCATAATTAAAAAAAAAATTAAAATAGTAATTTTCACTGCAAATCACAACAGTGATTAATTGTGACTAAAGATTTTTAGACAGGAAGAAACAATCGTATTAATTTTAGTGTTTGGTGTTTGTTTCACACCTTTGATAGCATACAAATCATAAGAAAAATGTATTTAATTTGCTAAACAATATTCATTTTTAGTATCACTCTAAATTACGTAGCTTTTCTGATCAGAAGATAATATTAATAAATATGAAACTTGAAGGTTTCATGGTGCTGTAAGAATAAAAACTTTTATATTTAAATTTTCAATTTCTGTGTACAACTATTGATATTGCAATGACTATTAGATGGTTAATCCAAACAGATATGTACTCTTTATAATTGTACACATTTGTTACAGCAGTATATATTAATCAGTCATAGCTGCTATTAATTCACTAGAATTAATTCATATTCCTTCAGTTTTCTAAACTAAAATATTTTGAAAGTATTTTTGTCTGTCATATCTTAGTAAAAAAACAACAACTTAATTTTGAAAACTTTTAACTCTTCATACAACCTGTGTACTTTTATATGATAAAGTATATGTAGTGTTGTATACATTAATGTTTTTGTAAAAATATAATATTTAAGTTAACTAATTCATTTCTTCTTAATGAAGTTTTATTGTCTTGTAAGTGGAAAGTAATAAGTTATCTTTGAATACATCTTTATGAACAAGCTTGCCAGTGCAAAATTGCCATGCATCTTATTAAAGTTTTTAAAATAAATAATAAGTAGTGTATTTTGACATAATAAGTGGTTCATTATCTTTTATTATTAAATGATTTGTTGCAAGTTTTGTTTAAAAATTCATGCTAACATTATTTTAAGCTGTTAAGTTTGGAAGAATGTCCAAGAAACAAAGGGAAAAAGTAGAAGATGAAGTTAGATTTCACAGAGCCCAACTAGTCCGTCCTCAGTCTCAACAACAAGGGCAACCATCCTTACAACAACACCCAGCACCACCACAAACCACAGAGTCCTCACCAGATAGTTCTGTCTTTGACCAGCAACAGCCGTCCTCATCCAACCAACATTTAACCTACATCAATGGAGGGTACAGTAACAAAATACTTATATCAACTCTTTTATGTAATTACTGGTTTCTGTCTGACTTCTCATTGCTGAAATGCAGTTTAACAGATACTGATTTGACCTTACATGTAAGGAAAGAAGGAAAAATGTTTTGTGATTATCCATATGTATCCTAATATATAAATTTTAAAATGTAACCATTTCACTAGTATGTTTATATACACAGAAAGTGAATTGATAATTACAGAAGTGAATGACACTTAGATACTTTCTGTCTCATGGTTGTATCATTAGAATTTAAAAATAAATATTTTAAGGTATATGATTACAAGCATTATAATTACCTAAATGACAACTTGTGTGATTCTTGGATCTCCCTAGCTATGCTTACAATGGAGACCTCAACACGTACACACCCAATGGTTATACTTACACTCCACAAGCCATGACATTTGACTTGGCTGGAACAGATTTTGTAGACAGTACAACATTTGACCAGTTGCAGCATTTGGACAACCCTATACCAGATACCAATGGTCTTCTTACAACCACAGTCCCAGCAACCACAATATCAAACAATTCCCATTTAGGTAAGTTGTAATTGAATGTAATATTATGTTTTATCTTTTGTGACTGAAAAAGAAAAAAAAAAGATTACAGTACAAGGAAATTAGAGAGAACATACCTAGAGACTACTGAACAAAACAGGGAAATAATTGAGACTGACTAAAACATTTGCTACTAAATAATAATTTTGCAAACTACTTTAGGTGCACTAAGTGTTTCCTAAGTCTGTGTGAAACAAGAAAATGTTCTTTTATATGTTGTTTTGTAGTATTCTTGGATAAATCAGGGGCTCCCAGCTCATAATGCACTTGAGTAACTAAACAATTTTCTGGGATCCATGCACTACTTGGAAGATGGTGTTTAATATTTAATGTATTTCAGTAGTCTAGTAGTGCTCTTATGAACAGTTTTCAAAATAAACAAAAAACAAAATTTGTTTCATATTTTACCGTGTCTTCTTGTGTGACTCATCTCAATACCTCTTTCAGCTTGATCAGTGAGTTGCAACTCACAGTTTTGGAACTGCTGACCTAAGGTGAAATAAGAGAGCTGCACTTTTTATATTTTATACTATTCTTTGATATAATATTGTGAGAAATGTTTTTTCAAATTTATTTGTGGTTCATGATTTCTTTAACTGAGAATTACAGTTTGAATAATCATCATAATAAATTGTATTCATCGTTAAATAGCTTTTGTAGTTAATGTTTAAAAATCACAGATATTTCTGAATTTTTGCTCATAACATGTTCATCAGATCTTAGTATGTGAAAGATGCTAAAATAAAGGAGGGATTAAGTACTTTGACATAGAGATCATGAATGTAGAAAAACCTGGAAAAGTTAGAGAAACTTTTACGCTCCTATTAATCTTGGAACCTGTATACGCTCATAAACCATGCTAAGTATTCTATTTTAATGAAGAATGCAATATTTTATTATTGCCTACTATGAAGCTACAATGTTCTCATTGGAACTTTTTTTTCTGTAGTATTATGAGAAAAAAGTTGAAATACCAGTATCTTGTATGAGTGCATATGCAGGTCTAGAAAATCTGGAATGTCAGGGAGAAGAAGTTTTAAAAAGAATATGACTTTCAATATCAGTAAATCAGCATACACATTTTCCTCCTTCTGTTACAGAGTTATTAGCCAAGACTGTTGCTAATGCACACAACCGTACATGTTTGTATACAACCAACCAGATTATAGACCTTATGAGAAAACCACAAGATGTCTCACTTCTTTTGTATTATAAAAATATGGTAAGTTGTTTATTACATTAGTGCATTAGCTAATTAATCTACCATTCCTAATATTATTAGGCTAATACATAAAAATATGAATCTTGTATAGGCTTTTTCTTTTCAACCAAGTGAGTAGGTGCAAGTGATTTAGATGCCTGCAAAATTACCATTAGCTTTCTACTAGGCCTGCCAACCATGGATAATGAACAAAATTACAAAAGATTTACCTAATAATTAGACTTAACCCTTTATTGGCAGCAGTTGTTTTTAGTTATGTATTTGTGTGAAACAATTACCATTTAGAAAAGTTAATACTGAGCTACATTATGATAGTCCCTAAAACAATAGGACATCTTTCTCCACCTGTCATCAAGTTTGAGTTTCACAGGGAAAAAATCTGGGGACAGACCAGTATTCCAAAGGAACATTATTCCAAAAAATTTTCACTACTAGTACTGGAGTTTGCTTTATTCTTCTTATTGTTATTGAACATCCTTTTTTATAATAATAATGATATTAATATTATTAAAATTTTGACATAATTTTTCAAAGATTATAAAGCTTTAATTACAGGTCAAAATAATATTGGTCTCTGAAATATTTACAAATATACTCCAAAATTTTATCGGCCTGTGTCCCTAATATATAACATTATACATTTACTGTTGTTTATGTAATATAACAACCTGAATAAACATTAGGCCTACATGTATAATTGCTTTTACTTTCAGTTTTTGGAATATTGGCCCTTCAGAACTATAGTCTTTCAGAATATTGGGTTGTAACCAAAACTCCTGACTACAGGCTTGCTTAAGACAAACTTTTAAGTTACTTGAGAATGTTTGCTTAGTATTAATTGGCATTGTAGTGGCCCAAACAGAACATTTGAATTCCACACGTAGTCATTTGTCTTTCCATTCAGATTGCAGTGGCCTTTGAGGTGTGGAGACTTGTTTTAACTATGAAATATAATAAAACCCAGTGTATGTTTATTTTTCACTCATGAAAGTAGTAAACCAAGATATCATGTTTAAAAAAATCACATTATTCATCTAAGAATGGTTGTCAGTTAAATGAAAGAAACTGAAAGTTTTATAATAGATAAGAAAAATATGCATACATCCTTTTAGGACAAAATATAGTGACCAAAAAAATAGTTCTTAGAAAAATTTATTTTTACATGTTTTTGAAAAATGCCTAGTTATATTGCTAATATTATTATATATCAGACAGAAATTTGGATTTCTTACCAAGTTACAATTTAATAGACCTAAAAACATTAATACGTACGTTTATAATGTTCATTATTACACTTAGCTTTTATACACTTCATAAGTAATTGCATTTTTGTTAGTGAATATGATAATATGACAGGTAAGTGTGTTGTATAGCTTTTTTACCATGTTTTGGTTTAGGTGTGTCAATTTTAATGTAACCAAATTTATGGTAAGGTAAAAATAGTGTTCCTTTCTATGCTCAAGTGGGTAGTTTTCTAGCTTAAAGATATTGTAATTAAAAGTGTTGTATAGTATCTATTTTCCTTTATCAGTTTACATCTGTGTTTTATCTGCCTTTATACCTTCTGCACAATTTCCTTCATAAAGTTGGACATTTGTAGACCTCCTTTTTTTTAGGCTTTTATGTATAATTCTAGTTTTTTCCAAACCATTTTCAAGCAAAAGCAAGTGCACAGAAATTATATGGTTTTCTCCCAAAAAGCTACAGAAGAATGTATGTAAATCATTTTCTCATGATGCATGTACTGTCTTGCATCTGCTTTAAAGGAATGATGGTTTAAAAGAGATGTGTGATTTGAAATTGGTTCATAACTAAGTATTAATTTATTTATATCTTTGATAGTCTCTACAAATTAATTAAGTTCAATGTCTTTGCAAGGCACATAGATCTGGTGCTTTCGAACTCCAGTTTCAAGTAGCAAAAGGAATGAGAATGGAGATCCACTCTCCACTGACGTGATGCTACTCTATTGCAGATTAACCCCTAGCTGATAGCTGGGTAGACTGGAACAAGTGGGGTAAAGTGTCTTACTCAAGGACACAACAGCATAATATGGGCCAGCCTCAAATGGTTCCATCCATTCAACTACGAGTCCAAAGCACAAAGCCAATTAGCCACACTGCCCATCACAAATTAGAATGAATTATTAATAAAGGTGTAAAACCATTCTTTATATAATTGTGACTTTACACTGACAATTGACACTTTTTTAGTGTTACTTTCAAGTTTAAATACATTCTTAAAGAGTGCAATAACAAATTAAAACCTTTCCATTTTTTTATTATTCAGCTATTGAAGATAATTTAGTGTTAAGATGGTCTACCACTTTCTGGGTATCTGTAGTGTGTCTACATTTAGTGCAATGTTTGGATAAAAATATGAATAGTTTAGATTATATACCTCTTAAAATAAAAAGTTTTTTTTTTTTTGCAAAATGTATCTTAGAAAAAGTTATTAAAGTTGGCCTTTGTGCATTATTTTCTGATTGGAGGTTCCTGAAGTTCAAGAAGTTGGCATCTCTATTTCTCTTCCTACTGGTAGTTATCATTAATCACTCCATGATTTATGTGTAATTAGGTGAATACTTGGCATGCCTGTAATTATCTTATGGTTAATGAATAAATAATAAAAAGTTTTTATATTCCATTCTTACATATTTGATAATGTTAAGGATTTTCTCATTGGAACAGATAAAACAATCACTTTAATAATTTTAAATATATTTACATGTAATGTATTCATGAATGGTAACCTTTGAACTGCTGGACAACTGGTTACTGCATTTCAAATTTATCACTATATCCTTTAGACAGTTAATTTTCAACTTCTACAGATCTTAATAAGACTATCTCATTAGAACTGTTTTTAGATAGGACAGTAAAGGCCAAGTATAATTTTGAATTCTTCAGGCACAAGATGAACTTTGGTTGGACTGTGCTCAGAGATTAACAGCAGTTGTTCAACAAATCATAGAGTTTGCCAAGATGGTTCCAGGTTTTATGAAACTATCACAAGAGGACCAGATTGTGTTATTAAAAGCTGGTAAGAGAATACCTTTAATAATTGCTTAAGAACAACTTCACTGGATTACATGTAAGACTTAAATTATCAAATAGATATTATAAACTCATTTTAATAATTAACACTGAAATAACACGCTTTTTTCTTGTGTCATAGGAAGTTTTGAACTGGTTTTGTTACGCATGAGTCGATACTTTGACTTAAATACAGGCTCTGTTTTGTATGGAGAGAGTCTTTTACCTGTTGAAGCATTCATGACATCTGGTGAGTAAACAGAATGTACTGAAAGTTGATATTAATCAATATTTCATTTACAAAGGTTACAAAACAGTAATGTGTATTTGGCTATGATTTTTAGTATCAAAAGTATAACTTACAATTAAATAATGTCTGTATATATTCCTTATTAAGAACATAACAAATACATTTGAGGTATTTATGCATGCAATTTTTCAGCAAGTCCTTTCTAGGATTTTAAAGTGGTCTGGAGATGTGTATCAGAGTTTCACCTTTTAATGTTACCAGTTGTTTTGTTTCAGTAAAATTGAACCATTTAGGAATATGTATATTATTTTTAGTTGTTTTGTTGTTATAGCTAAACTTTAATCCTGCTTATTGATTGAAATAGTCAACATGAATATATATTATTCTTGGGTGGAAAAAAACAGATGTAAAAATGTATATATTTCTCCATTTCAGACACAATAGAAATGAAACTTGTCAGCAGTAGTTTTGATTTTGCGAAGAGTATAGCAGAGCTTAAATTGACAGACACAGAACTAGCTTTGTTTTCCGCATATGTGCTGCTCTCCCCAGGTAAGTCATAGAAATTGTATCATTTAAACTTATTCTGTACTTATGTACCTCAAATGTATTATGGTAATATTTCCTGAACAATATTAGGTAGTTCACACAATCTTTTAAATTATCTGGTGTCCAGTCCAAGTAACAATCACAATTAGTTTATTTCCACTTTTAATGTTGCTACAAGTTTAAACACTTGTAAACTGTCACAAATTGTTGTAGGCCACATTACAAATGACGTTCAAACCTGTCTAATGATACTAGGACTAACATAAAATCAAATCAACTTACTTGCACAAAGTAACCACGATAGCTAACACACTGAATGATTCACTCTACTATCTACTTGAAAAAAAAACATAAATTCTTTTAACTAAATACTATCTATGCTTCATAGAACTTTGTATTTGTAATCTACTTTTACATTACATCCTTAGAATTTTATAAGTGTTATAGGCCTATATTCTTATACTGTTTGATCTTGACATCTTAAGATCCACACTCCCTCTGGCTATCTTCTAAACTAGAACATGAGAACTGTAGCTTACAATGATGCATACCTATGTTATTATCTTATACTTGTAGAGTCAATAATTTCTGTGCAGTTTCTATTGAATTATATTTTTGCAAATATATAAGTTTAAACATAATGACACGCACACACAGAGAAAACAAATAATGTCGAAAATGTTTCACACTAAAACAATAAACAGAGTTAAATCCAAACAGAAAACTATAGATCCAAATAAAAATTAAGTTTTCATATTTCAGTTTAGCAGGTATTTATAATTTATTCACATCTTTAGTGTTTAAATTAATATTTTCCTACTGGAGATCATATGGATATTTGTCTTAATTATATCCTTTCTGTCTTGGATTTCCCATTTGACAAATAAAACCTAATAAATGGAAAGTAAAATTTTCAATGATTTGTTATTAACAGTTTTTTTAAACATAGTAATTTCTTCATTGTGATTAGTTCATCTAGCAATAAATAACTTTTATTTGTACCTATAGATCGTGTTGGGCTTAAAGAAGTGCTGGACATTCAACGTCTGAATCAGGCCATCTTAAAGTCGCTTCGTTTTGAACTGGAGCATACCCATAAGCTACCTTATAAAGGAGATATCAGTATATTGGACTTTCTTTTGGCCAAGACTCCAAGTCTCAGAGAAATGAATATTCTTCATATGGATGCTCTAGCAAAGTTTCGACAGACATATCCTCACCAAGTGTTTCCTGCATTACACAAAGAGCTGTTCCCAATTGATATTTGACCATAATTTTTTATTTTCTTTTAAACAGCTGCTATGGCCTATCTAGTGGATATTTAAATCCTGAACTTTTCTTATATCAGAGGCCAGTTAAAAGGAACAGCACTGCTACAGACATTCAACTAACTGCGTGCTACCAGAGTGAGTCAGACCTGTCAATATAACCATTACACCTCACAAGAGATTGTTAAGACTGCTCCAGCATTCCCAAACATTTGAACTCCTACTGTTGTGTGTACAGCAGAATTCAATAAAATTTGTTATTGTTGTGTAAAGAAAAATAAACTATTGCTAAATGTGCAAGAGAACTCTGAAGATAATCGTGAGGATGATATGATTTGAAGTTGAATGGAGAGCTTCTGTTGATGAAATGAAAGATTTTATGAAGAGAAAATTTTTATCAGATGCTTTTTCTTCTCTGTACTGTTTTAAGTGAAACTGTGAAGCAACATTATGAACTCAGCCAAACATGTACAAACTCCTCACTACAATGGCAGGGATTTGTGTTTCCTCCTGTTGTTCCAGTAGAGCAAGTTACTGCCATCTTAGTTTTTCATCGGGGGTGACTGGTAGATCTTAGAAAACACTTTCAGCTCACTTATTTATGATGCACACATTCATTATTGATGTTGTTTGTAAATTGTTTTATAAAGTTTAATTTGAGTTTTGGAGATTTACATTTAAATCTCATCTTCATTATTATCAGATATTTGTGAGCCCTGCGGATTTGGTCAGAAGTTTCAAGACATTCTAGCCACCTATAAGGGCACATCTGATAAAACACCATATCTGCTTAAAAATTAATATTGAATGTTGTTTAAAAGTCCTCAGGGGATCTCAGTTTTTTTTCTTCATTTCAGTACTTGTCAAAATAACATGCTGTGCTCTTGTATTCAGTTCCTCAGTAATGTTATTTGGTGAATGCTGTATTCAGCCTTTCTCATTAAATTTGAGAGAGAGAAAAATGGTTTTGAAAAAGAGAAATGTTTCTAGGGCACATGAACACATTGTAAAAGCTTTCTAGAGTTGCTTGATTAAATTTTTCTTTATCTTGTTTAAGATGAGATAATAATAAAGATTCACAAATTATCTATAATAATCTAGAAAGAGAAGAACCACCGCCTCACAAGAAAAAAATGTCTACTTTGCACTAATGTTAGGAGCAGTTATAGTAGTTATATTTTTATAGAAATACCACCTTGCTTTGGATTTGAATTCAAAACCTATCACACACCAGGCAAGTGCTCCATGAACTGATTAAATGGTTAATCCGCTAGTACTTGATAGTAAGTCACAACTTAACAGCATAAACTACTACACTCTTACAAACAAAGACCATTTTCAGGCCTAATTTCAAGGTCTTGGGACAACCACTAGTTGGGCACCAATATGGTAATTTTATTATATCCTGATAAATATATTTCACAGCTCAAATATGAATCCCATACCTGTCACATGCCAGGCAAATGCTCCACTAACTGAGTTAAAGGAGTAATCCACTAGCACTTGCTAGTAAGTCACTTTCTAACAATGCAAATTACTACAGAGTATTTTTTTCTCAAAATTTCAAACAGTTATTAAAAAGAAAGTCATGTTAACTTTGTAAAGTTTTAAGAGAATGTGTTTCATGAGCCTTGACTGTTTTGGAGTACTTTAGTGGAATAGTTAGCAACTATTTATTACAGATTTCTGGACAAATACATTATAGCATAGAGTTAGGGAAATCTTTGACCACTAGTGTGATAAATCAAGTTGAAAATAGGACCTATTTTTGTAGAGTTTTAATAATCAAATTTTATGGGGACTTTGTTATTTGTTGCTGGTGAGAGAGTTCTTATTGAAGTTATACACAGGCACCTGTGATGGTCATGTCCAAACATCTGAACATTGCAGGTGTCTGTGTTTCACATGTAAAAGTAAATTTTTAAGTAGTTGTTGTTAGGTAAGAGTCAACACCAACTTTGGCTGGGTGATAGTATTGTTAATGTTATTTCCATTACTAAGAACGAACTGCCATGTTAATATATATTTTATGTAACTTCCTTATTTTTAATTCATTTGCCCTGTATTTGAATTTTTAACATTGTTTTTTCAGTTCTCACTAAGTATTTTAAATACTTATATACATTGTGTAGTGAATATTTTACATTTGATAAAATTTGTCATACTGTAGCAAAAATTCCCTGTTTTGGTTTCTTATTAAACAAAGTTGTTGTTGTTTTCTATCTAATACAATGTTTGAATGAAACAGAAGAAAACAGAATGAAGTAAGTACGATTAGGCATCAGAAATGACTGATGAAGACTATGAGGAACTGGAGAGTTGATATCTTCTATTGTTACTGTTTAAGCAAAGTAGAATTCCTAATTTGTAGACTCTGGAATTCTGAGATTGAAAACATGTAGTTTAAAGTTAAATTAACAAAAAAAAAGTTTATTATGTAAATACCATAGTGAGGAAGCCAACTTATTAAAAGAATATAGTAAAACGAACTTACTGTAAAATACAAGTAAACACATTGATATAATTCACAAAATTCAGTTTCCTATTTTGCTCATAAAAACAAAAGAACTTCAAGATGGCAATGCTTTTAGTCACTTGAAAAATGTAAATAAAGTACAAATTCATTCTTGGGACTACTTAAATAAATGAAATATATGGGAGGTTCCTACAGGGGGCACAGTGGTGCTAAGAAATGCACTGTACAGAAATTAGCCATGTGCCTTTAAATCAATAGCACCCAAAGACCTCTGACATCATAACTTCTAGTGCCAATATATTATTTTTTTTTCCTGTATCTATAATACGTAGCTCTGAAAAAGCAATAGGTGCTATTTTTTTAGATTGTTTATAGTAAATAGTAGCTTCTTGAAGTAATAATTTAAACCACTGAGCCCACTGTTGGAGTTTCCATTCAGCTAAACCTGATTATTGATGTGCAACTAACAAAATGTGTTTCATAACTTAAAACATATTTGGGTGAACTTTTTATGTTTGATGGTTTGGTCTGTTTTGTCATTACTAGGGGCTTCATCAGAAATGAAATATGAAATAAAGTCATTATAAGATCATTTGTTGATCCCCTCAATTTATTCAAGACATTAGATTTCTTACACATAATTTTAATAAAGATGGTAAGTAAAAATACTGAAACTGTGAAAATCTCCAACTGACTCATGTAAATTGTTTACATTATGGACATTCTTCATGCATCAACAGTAATAATAATAATAATGTTGAAAAAATATGAATGATGTAGGAACGGCAATGTGAAAAAGTAGAGTTGGTTTGATGTGAATTTTGCACAAAACTACACAAGGGCTATCTGCACTAGCTGTCTCTAATTTAGCAGTGAAAAACTAGAGGGAAGGCAGCTAGTCAACACAAACAACTGCTAACTCCTGGGTTACTCTTTTACCAATGAATAGTGAGATTGACCATCACATTATAATGCTCCCATGGCTGAAAGGGCAAACATATTAATAACTTATGAAAACCTAAGTTAGGTGTTTATAAAAGTTTCTTGGATTGTTATATGAGAGATTTGAGACTATGATGAGCAATAAATAATATGCAATTGTCATTTTTTTTCTGTAGTGATAACATAGCATATACTAAGTCTTGTCTTTCCAATAGCATAACAAATTATGTTAGCATATCTAACTCCACAGCTTTGTAACTCATAATCGATTGTATTCTTCAAATAATGAAGTTTCCAGTCTATAGTAACAAGTATGCACATAAACAAAATGCTACAAAAGGGGAACATTAGGTAAAATATTACTTTCGTGATTAGGGCACTACTTCACTCATGTTCCAGAACTGTGTGATGCTAGTAATGAAAAACTTGGAAAAAAATTGCTTATATAGTTACTCTAGCTTATGATTATTGTGAATAAAGGAACGTAGGATTTTCACAAATTGTAGAGTTACAACAAACCTTCCAGTTAACTCATTTTCGTAACTCATCTCTCTTTCTGTCCATCACAAACTGTAGAACTAGAACAAGCCCAGTTGACACACTTATGGAACTCATCTCTCCACCGTAACTGTAGAACTAGAACAAACGCAGTTGACGCACTTATGGAACTCGTCTCTCAACCACAAACTTCCAGCTGAAACATTCCTTTCTGAACATAACAGTGAGCCATAGGATCCTCTTTACCTCCAATAGTCGACAAACTGATTATGTTTGACTTCAAAACAAAGACCTTAGAATCCACAAAACTTAAACCTTGAGATGTTGATGATACCTTTGTTATTTGGCCAGGATAAAAATCTATCATTGATGAATTCCTACAGCATCTTAATACACAGGATGAAACATCCAGTTTACAGTACAAATAGAATACAGAAAACTTCTCTATCTTGACAGAGCAACATAAACATGATCTAATATCATATCATGGAGATAAACAAAAAAAAACTCGTGTTTTCAAGTTTCTCCATATGGATTAAATCAACCATACTACCTAACTAAAGAATGGAATCATCAAAAGATTCGCTAAAAGAGCTGAGGAAACATAAAAACAAAACAAAGAATCTATTAAGAAAGATTATTTAAACTAATACATATAAAATACAGTTCATAACCAATCTCCTACTTCCCCCTGTTACGTATTAGAATTTCGAATAGTCCGAAGCTGAGTTAACTGATAATCTACATTTATTAGTTAAATTGTACTTTGGATTTAGTATTTAAATAAATGCCGATATATGATCAGTTTGTAATATTTCCCAACAAGATTTATACACACAGTTTTCTTTTTTAACACAAATACGTTTTAATATATACACAACAATACAATTTACAATAACAATTATTACAAATAGTTATTACAAACAATGATTTATAAACAAAAGTTTCACAAACTCACAAGCAATATAAAGTTTTCTTTCTAGTTTGGAACTTCCTGCATGACTTACCGAGGGTTCACGATGAGCGAGTTGATCAGGAGTTGACGGAGATATATTTCACTTAACGGGACGCTAGCTAGCTTTGTCTCTCACTGATCACACGACGATTTTACCACCGTTGAAGTTACGTAATGTGTTCATAAAAATACCAATGTCCGATGAGAATCTACTGAAGTTAAATGAGTTGTAATGTTCGAACTTTGTAAATGCTCCTGGTCAAATATCTGAAGTTTTCCGATTGATAAGCGTTATAACAATCACAGTTATAGCCTCCGAAGTTTATAGCACACTGATTATAACGAACTACTAATAGACACACTTTTCGGCCCGTCGCGTTGGTTATATTTATAGCTGTGTGGAGGTATTCTAGAAAATTCAGTCTTACGTAGCAATATAGATTAAAGCGTTTATGTACACACATATACTTATGATTCTTACTCTCGAGAATCTTCTACAACTTTGTAGATTAGGTGGGAGCTTCACAATATATATCTAACACTATAAGCTATGCATGGTTTTGAAATAAACTTAATCTAAACAACGTTAATATTAAAATAAATACATAACAACAAATTATTTACCCCCCCCCCCCACACACACACAAACAAAAAAAAAGAATATGTATTTAACATTACCCTACCATTTATAACCAATATTAACTACAAGTTAAGAATAACCTGCAAGAAATTCAACATTAGGCCTTGCTTCAAAACTGGGAAACACTGAAAAACAAAAATATCCTGTTGAAAACTAACACTTCTGCAAGTGTGAAGAAGTATATTTATTGGAAAGACTGGAAGAACAACAAAAGAAATACTTAAGGAACACAAGGATGTAACGAGATTTTTACCATCCTGAAAAATTCACAATAGCTGGACATTCACACACAACAGGGCACAATATTCAATGGCAGAAGTGTAAAATCCTAGAAAATGAGAAAAATTTAGAACTTATCCTTTATGCTATTATACATGAAAGAAGACCCTTAAGTAGATAAAAAATTCAAACAACAATGTGCAAGATAATGTCAGTACAATAATTTAGTCATCTCTAAAATAAAGTGAGGTTTGATCTTCTCAAGTATGCAGCACCCTCTCTCTGAAGTGCGAAAATAGTATATTTTATATGTTTAAAAGAAAATCAATTGTAACGGGAGGCGTGTAGTTTTGTTGTTTGGGTTCAACTTCAGTATCAGTTACAAATAGATTTATTTAAATCCAGGTATGCAGTCGCGAGTGGAGTACATAAGTCTGCTTGTTTTTGAATTTCACGCCATGCTACATGAGGGCTATCTGCGCTAGCCGTCCCTAATTTAGCAGTGTAAGACTAGAGGGAAGGCAGCTAGTCATCACCACCCACTGCTACTCTTTTACTAACGAATAGTGGGATTGACCGTATTATTATAACGCCCCCACGGCTGAAAGAGCGAGCATGTTTGATGGGACGGGGATTCGAACCCGCAGATTGCGAGTCGAGCACCCTAACCACCTGGCCATGCCGGGCCGAGTACACAAGTCACTAACTCGAGGAAGTTTATGGTTAGAATATAGAATTTACTCAGAACTGACTATGTTCAAAATACATACGATACTTTAATACAATATTCATCTACATTCAATTCTGTACCAAAAGTATCTTGCCCTTCAGTGGCACAGCGGTATGTCTGCGGTCTTACAACGCTAGAAACTGGATTTCGATACACGTGGTTGGCAGAACACAGATAGCTTATTATATAGCTTTGTGTTTAATTATAAACAAACAAACAAAAAAAAGTATCTCGAAAAGCTTTTATGTTAAAGAATCAACATTCTTCGTTCCGAACGAGTAACTGTTCGTTAATCAAACCTTCAATAATCCATTTATGAGGTTAATAACCTTTATTGCTTGTTACTTGATAATATGGATACATGATTGATAATTAGCACCAACTATACAACGAGAATACAATAAAATTCAAAATCCAAAATTTCAAATTATCAGTGAAAATTATGCATACATTTTTCTTGTGTATACAATGCTGAACTGTAATAAAAGAAAATTAAGATAGAACAACAACAAGTCAAAATTCATATAACAATTTTCTTATTTTTGGATACATCAATTGATAACTGACAATTACAGGGCACTGATAAAATCATTAAACTCTACAAAAATTCAAAATACATCAAATTGGAGACTTATACAATCATATCTTCTGCCTTCAGGCCTTCGTCGTTTTTTTTTTTGTCTTCCTGAAGTCTGGTTGTATCCTTAAGCTCGTGTCTAAAGGTGGAAAAGACAAGGCTGTCGATTATCTATCTGTATACGGTATGAACCTTCAATTTTGTAATGTTCATTAGATTCGATGTGGTATTCACACAAGATTCTAGTGTTATTTGATGCTTCGAGACGTCTGTATACCGAACATCCGTAAATCTCCGCATTTATACACGGTAGTCCCGTTACGCGTTGAATCATATTAGTTTTCACTTGTCCTTTTGTGAAAATATTCTTACAGTCATGTTTTATTTCACGACATACGTTAATTAAATTGCAAAAATCATATTCGCCTTCCTGTCATGTAAAGAGGTGGTGGAGATGGCGATTGTCTTCTTCGTTCAAGGGAGTCCTCAGAAACGATAAGTGGCTGTCCATCCTGTGAAATAATCCTTTATAGCAAGTTCTTTAATTTTATAAACTCCAGCCAGTTTAAGTCTTTCTACTTCCATAATGGCAGATTTATTCTTTCTGGATCCTGAAAACCGTTAACACACATAATTAATTAAAAAGTATTGTTACCTTGTAACACACTTCCGGTTCGCGTTTTCTTCGAGTTACTTTCGCATTTAGAATCTACACTTTCTTCGCTTTACGTCGTCGTTTCGCTGTTAATATTAACTGATTACGGTTCACATCGATACTTCAATCATGTTATTATCTCAAACACTATTTCCATTCTCGTTCACTCGTTTTCATCGGCGAATAAGATAATTTTATTAATTTTGTTTAGAATATTAATATTTTATGATGTACTAAACTCGTCAATTCGTTATTAAGCTAACATAATTTTGTCTTCAATCTACACAATCTCTCTATACATCCTAATATTAATTTCATGATTCATAATTATTCAGTTCCACCACTTGGGTAGCCTTTGAATATATCAATATTTTGTTGTTTTTTTCTGCCTTTTTTACAAATCTTCATAATACATCCATTTTAAGCATCTTAATCAGAGCCAATTTGTTACGTGCTTTGAAAAACAGTATGTTTACTAGCACTACTACTAAGCATAGTGTTATGAGCACTGAATTAGATTTCTTCGACTTATCTAACCTGTCTCTTTTTGCTGTAACTCATAAACGTTCTATATGTCGTTGGAAGCCTGTAACTGTTAATCTTTTAGGGGGTAAATGTTGAGTTTCTTCTAATATATTAGTCCGCTCCTTAATCTCTGGATCTACTTTTATGTCTTTTATTAATTGTGACTCTTCCTTTGTTAATAACTCTTGCAGATCAGGTACTTTTATATTTTATATTTATATTTAGTTTTACTCCTAAAGCTGGAAGGTAATGTTATTCCTTGTCTATTTGCAGAGCGGTTTTTGGCTAATTTTAGATATCCGCTGTTTCTTAACTTAATCATTTTAGTCTGATAATCGAATTGATAGACATCAGATTTTGGACAAACTACTGATAAAGTCAGTTCATATCTAACATTAAACAACCGTGTCCTTGGAATTCTGGCCTTAATAAAATATAAAGTTTAGGGACGATTACTCTCTTCTTATATAATTCTACTATCATATGGGTCCCTCTATACATTTTAACATGTCTTCTGTCATTCCCAAATATGTGTGATGATCATTCGAAACAGCAATATACGGGTTTTCACTCTCTACAGTTAATGCTAAGGAGTTATTTAATGGTAATGGTAAAGTTACAGCTCTATATATCTTAAACATTCTATCTGTTCCTTTCAAGGGTATCCCTTACTGCAGTTGTATTTACATCAGCCCATGTATAATACATGTAAATCTGTAGGGATCACAAAGTGTGGGGTAAGCGTTTTTCAATTTCATCTAACACTTTTTCTAGTTTGTTTAGAAGTAGAAGTAAGAATTTAACTTTCTATCTGCAGCCACATAGCATACTTATACTAACTAGGTAGGAGCTAGTGGCATGCAAATCCCACAGTCAGACGGGCGAGAAATCATGCTATTCTGTGTATGGAGGTGAGGTATCGTTTCGGATTTATGGGCACTGAGGTCTTAGTTTAGTTTTTATCTAGTTAATTGCACAATTTAAAAAAGTCAAGAATAATCATAACAATTGTTTTATAGGAAAAAAATAGGAAAATAAATGTAAAGAGTAAGATGATATGTTGCTTTTTTATTAACTAATCTGTAAAGATATTATATCATTTTTTGTTCTAAAGAAATGAGAAACAAGTTATTTTTTCAGAAATATGCCCAATACTGAAAATGGTAAAATCTTGTTAGTGTACTTTTACATGACCCAGTACGCTCTTAATAGGAATTTTATAAAAATGTGGTAGCGTACATAATAAATCATTAGGAAAAAGTTAACCACTGCAAATGTTTCAAGAGCTTTAAAGGAATTTGTTAATATCATTGAGTAAAACAAGCATTTTTGAGTGTTAAAATTTGTATGATGGCCACCCAAAAAATGAAGAAATCAATGAAAGGAAATGAAGTATGGTCACAATATTACATTTTCAGGAAAGGGGAATGGTGTATAAAAGATTTGGAAAACATACCAAATCACAAAAGTATATATAGTTATAGCTAGATCAGATTATGGGGGAAATTAGATTATAAGTATACGAAAGTAACCACAATAGACACAGGTCCTGTGTTAGGAACATCGTCATTATCACGGGACGAAGCTTAAGGAATATAAGATATAACACGATCCTCAAAAGAATGTAGAAAAGAAACATTAATATGTAACAAGAAGTAAACCAAATTAAAAAATGACTTACTGTTTCCGAAAGACTGTAAATTAATTTTCGTTTTACGATATATATATATATTTCCTCACCTCAGATGCTCAGTGCTTTACCAATTGAACTTTAGGATTAGCCCCCAGCACTGACTAATAGTAAAAACGAACTCAAACTACCTCATGACTACAATAAAACAGAATAGTTTCATGAGCCTAAATAGGTTAAAACCTAAACAGAAATATGAAAAAGTAACACTTATTAACGTGCATCAAATAATTTCCTTCATAATTTCTTCTAACTTTTGTCAAGTATTTATAGTACGCCACCAAGGAAAAAAAAATTTAAATGTACTAATGATACAAATGAAACAGTGTAATTTATAAACTATCAAAGTTTATAAACTTATTTTACCAAGTGTTTAATATTAATGAAGAAAACTAGAAAGAATGATAAGGTGTAATTGTAAAATTTCTAACTAAACCTTAATAACAAACTTAGACTTAAATGTATAAAACTTGATTTCTAAAACTATCAATAAATCAACCTAAACTTATTTCAACTCATTTGTATAAATTATAATAATACAATGATTATAAACTTCACATTAACTTGAATTTTGAAAGATACAGACCAGTAGTTCAATCACATCACGCACCTCTAAGTGCACAAAGGCACCCATTCTTCTAACACTAATAATGATTTGAATGCACTAGTATGATTAGTTTAAAAAGCTTAAGTAAGAAATGAAGAATATATATGCACTTTCACAGAAAATATCCATCGTAACGATCTGAAATGCGTGAAAAGCAGTTTGTCCTAACCATACTACGATTTTGAGACAATGTTCTACCCATAGTGAGTTACTAGGGTCTCAAGAAAACAACTAATCCTCCATATATTTTATTATTATATGAAGCAGACTTTATTGCTTATTGTGGCTTTAATTTTTAGATATGGAAATATAGTTACAACGATTAAATCCAAAGTGGAATAATGTATCACCTTTATATAAATATGAACTTAAGATACAACATGTAAGAAAGTAACAAATTAAACCAAAACTTAAAGTTACACCAACTCACTAAAACTAGTTAAAGCAAGAATATTTTTAGTTGAAGTAAAACCTAAATTAATAAGACTTAGGCAGTTTTCTAATGAGTGCTAAAAGTTCATTATTTTAAAATCAGAACATTGTTAATTTACAAAATTAAAACCGTACAATCCGTCATCAATATATATATATAGTTAAGCTAAAAGTTTTATAAATATTTTTGTTAATACCGTTAGGTAAAGCTTTTTCATTAGTGGGAGTTACCAAGAGCCACATGCACATTTACTATTTTTCAATGAAATATTTAACACTTTCAAGTGTAAAATATATTTTTCCCGCATTAATAGCAGTTACTGATTAATAAAGATATTCTTACCTTAATAATGTACAGATTATTAAGTTATTAAATATATAATATAATAATAATACATACATTTGGAATTATGTAATTAATTTCTTTGTTTATAGTAAAGCTACACAAGTCTATCTGTACTACGCCCACGCGTATAAATACCCGATTTTTATATAAGTCGTTAGACTTATCGCTGAACTCTCTGGAGGGCGAATTGCGTTCGTAGACTATTACTTCATATTTATATACATTTAATCAATAATGAATAGTAATAATTGAATGTGCACTTCGCCTAAACAAACACAAAAATAATTTATCATTAAAAAAAAATATGCAACCAGTGAGGGGGGGGGGGATGTTTTAATAGAAAAATTCTGTAATTTCATATTTGAATAAATTGAAAATTAACCAGGGCGATAATTGAAATTATCAGCAGAAATGACAGTCGTTGTCCAGATTAATTTTCAATTTAATTCAAATACAAAATTAAATATTTTCTTATATTTACATATTTTTTTTGCATATTATATAATCAAATAATTTCTTATTGTATAGGTGTTCTGTTGTAATTCTACAACTCTCAGTACCGTATACTTATGCAAGTATAAATTCATTTCAAGCATAGTTCAGTAGCATTAGGCAGAGACAGTCTTACAGTTGCTAATAACGCCGTACTTACTGGCTGCTTTCTTTCGTTATTTATTTTTACAAAATTGTTTTGGCAGATATCATGCTTGTGCAATTAAAAGTCACAAACAGTTGTAATATAAGAACAGTTTGTGCTGTCATCTAGCGACCAGAAATGAAACTGTTATTTATGAAACATGGAAATAATATTTTCTAACAAACTGAACTCACTGTTAAGTAGTAGCTTTCCTTTTTATTATTTTCTTACAAAAATTCATGAGATAGAATAAAAGAATAATATTACTTTTATACAAGCTATGGAGCACTCGATAATGACATTTAGGTGTTCATATATGACTGTAACTCAACTTTAGCAGTTATTTGTAAGCATCATAGAGTAATACATTGAATGTTGCAGCCATTTTTTCTCAGCCCATCCCTACATACTAAGCACTACAGTGCTTAGTGATAGCATGTTCTCAAGTACTTTTATAATTCTTTTCTGTCGTACTAAAGCCATTACGAAAACTTCACCCATTTTTTGGCTAGCATGAGAAAAGAAAAGAAAAAAGATAAATACTTTGGCTATTTAGCTAGTTTATAATTCTCCAGTTTATCAACACTGTGAAACACTCGGTAATAGCAATTAGGTGTTCAAATCAGGCTATTACTCAACTTTAGCAGTTATTTGTAAGTATCATAGATAAGAGACTGAATGCGGCAGACATTTTTTCTCAGTTCATCCATACATACTAAGCACTGTTGTGTTTAGTGATACGTTCAAGCTGTAGTACAGTAGCACAATGGTATGTATGCGGACTTACACTACTAGAAACATTGTTTCGTTTCTTTTGAATTTCGCACAAAGCTACACGAGGGTTATCTGTGCTAACCGTCCCTAATTTAGCAATGGGAAGGCAAATAGTCATCACCATCCACCGCTAACTCTTGGGCTACTCTTTTACCAATGAAAAGTGGGATTGACCGTCACATTATAACGCCTACATGGCTGAGCGGGCGAGCAAGTTTTGTGGGACGGGAATTCGAACCTGCGACGCTTACATTGCGAGTCAAGTGGCCTAACCACCTGGTACAGATGGTTCGTTGTGTAGCTTTGTGCTTAACTACAAACAAACAAACTGAAGGAGGTTGTTTTCTATGAGTAAAGGAGTGTAGGTATTTTTTTTTTGCATAGCAATTTACAACTAAATACAGCAGTAAAACGTGAAAGATTTCCTTATAACTTAATACATGATGTGTTGAATAATATAAAAAATAATTTTAATTCTTAATATTCTCTATTATTTGTTGATATTAAAGCAATCCCTAGAAATAAACCAATATCCTAAGTTTCAAGCTGATAAAAACATATGTTTAGATACTTGCACTAGAAAATATACTAACCATGACTTAAGCATGAAACATCAGTAACATTGTCATGATTTTAATCCTATGTGTATTAGAAGTATGATATTTCTTACTTCTTTATGTAAAATACAATCTTCCATAGAAGCAAAATGCAAGACTATTATTAACATCAGTAACATTGTCATGATTTTAATCCTATGTTTTTCAGCATTAAAAGTTTTTATGCTAACTGTTGCCTATTTAATAACTGCCATTTACCAAAATTAATATTATTTGCCGATAATCGATTGTTAAATACTTATATTATAGTAATATAGTTTATAATTAAGACAAGTGTGCTATTAAAGGAAACTCTGAATAAGACCTTTTGATAGATGCATCATCATAAGGTTGGTTTAAGCAGCATGTCTTACTTGAATAATTTCTTTCTTCTGTCATCTTGAGAATTATATCTTTAATGATACTTTTATTTTAAGCTTCAGCCAAACCTGTTTCTAATACTTGAAAATAACTATGAAAATGATCCCAATTATATATTTGGTTTTAGAGCAAAACCACATTGATGTATCTGCTGTGGAAGTCCATAGACTTTCTGCTGTCCCACTAGGAGATAATAATAGCGCATAGAGAAAATAAGCAAAAAATATTACCCGTACATTTTCTTAAACAATAAATACAAATTGAGGGATATATAAACTTTTGTTTTTAAGATATGTTTTTTTTATTTTTAGTACAACTCTATGAACAGAATACACATGCATCCTTTCAAAATACGTTTCATTCAGTACATTCATACAAGTAAAATTTCTTTATTATTATTCAGTATAAATATTATTGGCAGAGCTGAGTATAAAAAATAGAGTACAGGCGTTCTTCACACTTGTACTACACGTACTAAGCCATAACGGTGCGGTAAGTGTCCAATAGCAAGATAAACTTTCTGTCTGTGGACCAACCCAGACCAAACTTGGCATGTTAATTTAGTAGTCCAAAGGCTAACCAAATTTATATTAAAATTTCCCATATATTCTGAAGAATAAAACTCTTTTATAGAATAATTTCTATATTGTCAGTGCAGTAGCTATTGTAAATAGTAGAGTTTGTACAAAACTCATTCTACCACAAAATTCTACAAGTTAGATATTATATATAAAATTGTCAGTATAATAATGTTGCTGCTGTTTAAGTTTCCCGCTCTCTTCTGATTCACACAGTTTAACTTCCGGTTTATAATAGGGTTAAAATATGTGCTTAAACCTGAATTGGAGAAACATTTCTTAATTAAAATAGTTTTTATGATATTTCTTACTTCTTTATGTAAAATACAGTCTTCCATACAAGCAAAATGCAAGAATATTATTAAATTTAATGCATTAAATGTACCAAATTCAGAGAGTAGAAATCTTCACCACATCTCTACTGTGAAATTGACTGCTTTGAACAAGAAGTGACGCAACTGCTTTGCCATTTCTTCCAAGTTTCTCGACTCGATTGCTACACCTTCTTACTTCTGATCCACTTCCCCTGTCTTACAACAATTTTTTTGGAGAATAGATGCTACTGAAAATCCTCGCATAGATTTTGTTCATTTATAGCAAATTTATGCGTGTTTTCCACGTTTTCAAAAGAAAAAAGAGGGAGGAGTGCAGTCTCCTTAAAATAACTTTTAAGATAAGACATTTAAAGTGTATTAGAAGAGCCTCCAAAAGTAACCCATTATTGACTGAGAGTGCACTTTTACTTGTAGACCTTTACCGGATCTATCGGGCTTTCACCAAGTGCACAGCTGGGTATGCAATTTGCTACTCAAAAAATTAGTCAAATTGAACATCTACTTAATTTATATACATATATTCATAAAATACACAAAAAATTAGATTAATTTTGCAAAACAAATTAAACAAGATTCAACACACACACAATATATAATATTTCGGAGAGCTAAGAATGTAAACATATCAGTAGGTATTTGTGTGTGTTTTGTAGCTTTATATTCTCACATTGTTCATCTTCAGTGGTTCTAATATTCTAATTTAATATTTTATGCACAATGTTACATTTAAGTTGTAAGAATAATAATTGGAAGAATTTGTTTTTGAGAAAAAACAACGCAATGGACTATTTGTGCTATACCCCTTCGGATATCGAAACCTAAATATTTGCTAGATTGTATGTGCTGTAACTACTTTTATTGTCGGTAGATGGCAGGAATAGATTAAAATTAATAACGATACGTATATGTATGGAAGAAGGGTTTGCATCGAATGGTTGCTTATAATTTTTCAATAATGTTTTTAAATATGGAACTAACAGTATGTAACTTTACTTACATTTATTTTGCTTCTCTGTTATAAGTTTAAAATAGTACTGTAAAAGTAAGAAAGTCAAAAGTCATCATAAAGTTAAATATTCTTTGTGTTAAAACATCGCAAAATGATAGAAAAAATCAAACAGAGTAAAAAATCTTTATAGCAAATTGCCTCGTAAGCTCTGGTAGGTGAAAATATTTGCATATTTAAAGAAATAGTTCAATCTTGGTATCGGTATTTTTGGAAACTCATCACAGGGTTGAAAGGTACCAGGTTGATAGCCTCTGAGTGTTTTCTCCCACAAACATTAATCTTTGTTAACTATATTTGCTGAATATGTTTTTCGTTTATTTAAAAGGTTGGTTCATTAATATGTTGCCTTTTAAGCTTCACTCAATAGTTCTTTTAATCAAATGATAGAGTTATTAAGTGTTGTTAGTTTCATTTAACAGTCCTTCATGAGAACTGACACTGGCATTTCTTTCTCGTACATCTGCTCTCTGATAACCATAAAATATAACTAGTCTAAAGTTATGATTATATACCTAAATATTCTATTTTATGTTAATTTATCATTATGTTTTACATTACTGTCTCCTGGTTAACTCCCGATGAAATGAATGTGAGGGTAGAATTGCTTTGTACGAGACACGTAGCCTAGAAATCAGAATACAAGCTTTAAACATTACCTCGGGTTCTCCAATATGAAAACAATAACATTTATTTCTAATCCATCAAACACATTGACTATGTATAACATCTGGTATTTCTCCTATCTTTATCTTATTAAGAATCATTAAAGGATGATGCAACTGACTTCATTTGATTCTTCAACCTCTGTTCATTCAACTGTCCACAAACAATCCATCCCCACTTCGCATATACTAGAAACTCGCTTATTTACAGCTAAAATTGGTGAATAGGGCGCTCGACTCTCAATCTGCGGGTCGCAAATTCGAATCCCGTTACATTCTCACTCTTTCAGCCGTGGGAGCGTTATAATATAATGGACAATTCCGCTTTTTGTTGGTCAAATAGTAGCCGAATAGGTGGCGGTGGGTGGTTTTGACTATCTGTCTTCCCTCTAGGCTATTACTTCTAAATTAAGGATGGCTAGCGCACTTTGCCCCATAGTAGCTATGCGCGAAATACAAAAACAAACAAGCAAACAATTTGCAACCCATCCCCAACTTCCCCTAAAAACCCGTACAACAACTTTGCCCCATAGTAGCTATGCGCGAAATACAAAAACAAACAAGCAAACAATTTGCAACCCATCCCCAACTTCCCCTAAAAACCCGTACAACAACTATGATCTCGTTTATTTTCATTTCAGTGCGATGAGATTTATAATGATTCGCGTCTATGTCCACTATTGGTCAGAAACAGTAGCAGAGAAAAAAAATGTCGCTGTTGCCTGGTGTAATAGGTTTGTTTTGAATTTATATGTACTTATATTGTTTTTATTGCAAGAATACTCTATTAATGAAGGTAATTATATGTACTTATATTGTTTCTATTGCAAGAATACACTGGTAATAAAGGTAATTTATATGTACTTATATTGTTTCTATTGTAAGAATACACTGGTAATGAAGGTAATGTATATGTACTTATATTGTTTCTATTGTAAGAATACACTGGTAATGAAGGTAATATGTATGTACTTATATTGTTTCTATTGCAAGAATACACTGATAATGAAGGTAATATGTATGTACTTATATTGTTTCTATTGTAAGAATACACTGGTAATGAAGGTAATATGTATGTACTTATATTGTTTCTATTGTAAGAATGAACTGGTATTGAAGGTAATTTATATGTACTTATATTGTTTCTATTGTAAGAATACACTGATAATGAAGGTAATATGTATGTACTTATATTGTTTCTATTGTAAGAATACACTGGTATTGAAGGTAATTTATATGTACTTATATTGTTTCTATTGTAAGAATACACTGATAATGAAGGTAATATGTATGTACTTATATTGTGTCTATTGTAAGAATACAAAAGTCGTACCGAAAAGGTTGAAGATATGCTTTTTATAGCTTTTTTAAATCTTTCTAACCGATCTATAAAAACCTAATAATAAGTAAATACAAATTATAATGATCACCTTTTTTTTGAAAACATATCTTTATACTCTAAATAAATGTGGATACTTGAAATCACGATAATGACCAGTATCACTTTCTTAAAAACGATATTCAGTTTTGGTTAAAACACATACATGAGAATCAAACACGATGCTGTTTTTAATGCAAAGCGACACATCAGGCCATCCGTTCTCTGCCCACTGCGGGGAAACGAACATAGGATTTTTGCGTTGTAAGTCCATAAAGATACCAGTGACCTACCGAGATACTTCAAACACGAATTATACACCTCTGAGGCTGTCTAAAGAAGCCTATATTGAGTTTATTTAGTAACATGACTTCTATTAAAGATAATTACAAAACCTTGGTTGAGGTTATTTGCAAAACGAAATATTTACTGTTTATCTTCTAGTAAAACCTGTGCGTTTCGCACTTTGAGGCTTTGTGTGCCTTATAAAAGTGACAGTCAAATCCCACTATTCGAGTAAAGTAGTTCACGAATTGGCGGTGGGTGATATTGAATAACTGCCTTCCCTATAGTCTATTACATCAAATTAGGGACGGCTAGCGCTGATAGCCGTTGAATAGTTTTGCGTGAAATTGAAAATAAATGTACTAACTAAAACCTGTACATGGCTTATCAAGCTAAAATATTTTTCACTGGAGTAGGAAATTAAGTTATGGTCTAACATAGTCCCCATAGTACTGACCCCTCATTGGCTGGCATCAGCGGTACGTTTTAAGACTTATAACGCTGAAAACGGGTTTTGATACCTGCGGTGGACACAACACAAATAGCCCATTGCGCAGCTTTGTGCTTAAGAACAAACAAACAAACTCGTAGTTCTGACATAGCCTGTACTGGGAATAAGTAGTGAAAAAATAACTACCAGGACTAAGGTCCTGATCTTTATCATATTTAAATTTTGGCAAGGCCATAACTGGGTTTTAAGTACTATTATGCTCTTTAATGGGCTCCAGACTTGGAATCTCGATATTTACTGAATTTGTTTGTTTGTTGTTTCGAATTTCGCGCAAAGCTACACGAGGGCTATTTGCGCTAGCTGTTCCCAGTTTCGAAGTGAAAGACTAGAGGGAAGGCAACTAATCATCACCACTCACCGCCAACTCTTGGGCTACTCTTTTTACCAACGAATGGTGGGATTGACCGTCAAATAATAACGCCCTCACGGCTGAAAGGGCGAGCATGCTCGGTGGGACGAGCGTTTGAACCCGCGACCGTCAGATTGCGAGTCGAGCACTTTAACCACTTGGCCATGCCGGACCTAGTTACTGAATTAAAAACATTTTGTCAGTTCTTTTGACTGTAGTTGTTTTTGTTTTTGTTTTTGTTATTAATGGCAAAGCTACACAATGGGCTATCTGTAATGTGCTCATCACGAATGTCGAGACCAGGTTTTTAGCGTTATAAGCCTTCAGACTTACCTCTGGGCAACTTGGGGGGAGGGGTCCTTTGAATGAAAATGTACAGTACCAAAAGAGCATTTGGTTAAGTTGATACATAAATCTTTGTGCAGGTCAAAATGGGCTTAAAGCATATAAATGTGAAGGTAGAGATGAAGAGAATCTAGTTGTTTTTGCAAATAATGAGACTTTCCTAGCTTAGCGTTCTGGAAAACACAACAGCAGAAATTAAAATTTGTAATATAACTTTAATCGCCCCCCCCCAGTGGCACAGCGGCAGGTCTGCGGGCTTATAACGCTAAAATCCGCGTTTCGATACCAGTGGTGGACAGAGCACAGACAGCCCATTGTGTAGCGTCGTGTTTAATTACAAACAAAAACAAATAACTTTAATCAAAGTTATAGCTTTGATAATATGGTGTCATCGTCTTTGGTATATAAAGTTGTCTTCAGAGATAGCTTACGTCTTCACAGAGTGAAGTCTTCTTTATCTTTATAGCCACAACTGTTTGGCTTACTCAATCTCAAAAATATAAAACAGTAATACTCTTTGTCCAACGTTTTGTCCACCACAAAAATAAAATGTTGTTGTTTATTGAACATTTTTGGTGTTGTCCCTTTCGTTTTAGTCGAGTCAAACTTATTCACACACCACCTTCCAAATCTTTCCGAACTTACTTTTGGTGCAAGTTCTACATTAGACAGAGCACAGATATCCCATTGTGTAGCTTTGTGCTTAATTACAAACAAACAAACAATACATTAGAACACCATGTATAGCGGTCTCACACAATCTTTGTCAGTTATTACTTTAATAAAATGAAACGCATAGTTTAAAGTGCTGGAAACTGTACATCAACTAGGGCTGTACCTCGAAGAGCTTCCCAGTGGCACAGGTCTGAAAAATTACAACGCTAAAAACCGCGTTTACATACCAGTAATAATCGCAGCACAGGTATCTCATTGTGTAGCTTTGTGCTTAAAAACAAACAAACAGATTAAAAAAAGAAGACATTTTTATATTTAATTCAGGCGGAGAGCTATCGAATAACGATAACCAGTAAACCACAGGGGATTGTTGCAAGTTGTTGGCTAAAGTGTCTCCAAGTTTCTTTAGAATAATATGAAATTGTTTTCAATCCAATGAATCAATTGTTGTATCACCTAAACAGGCCAGATCATTATCTACAACACAAACAGACGACAATTCTGGCAAGTGGAATCGTGGGGTATCTAGTTTGAGACTGATTCTAATGTTTGCAGCTACAGATGTATGTCTGTCAATGTATAGATAGCTAGAGACAGAGCCACCATGTGCGCTAGATACCCAATGAGGTACAGTTTGCTCAAAGCAAGACATCAAATAGTACGCTCAACTACAACGGTACCAATGGACAGACGATATGAGGAGTAATATCATTTTTACATAGAAGTCGTGTTTCACACTGCAGCCACGTAATAGGCGTGTACTAATTTGGAAGAAATATGAAAAATATTTGATTTCCATTCATGAACATGATGCATATGGTGGTAGTGGAAGTATGGTGTGAACTCTTGTTCACACCATACCTGCATTAGTTCAGAACTCCTAGAAACAGCTCCTTCAATGGACTGATCGAGAATATTTTGTGAACTTATCAATACTTGATTTTAAACATGCAACTTTAATGCCAGGCTGCTTTTGCTGTTCGTGGTAATCATACTCCATATTAAAGTACAATGTCATAAAACCAACGATCATTTGAAGAATCATTAGATTTATCATTTACATAAAAATGAACAGAGAGGGAAGTGATTACTATTATCTTAAGACATTGTTCTTGTTTTGTCATTTGTTTATAAAATACAATTAATATTTAACTGTTTAGTGAAGTTATAAATATAACAACAAGAGATAAACAACAATAATATCGTTAGATTCAACGTTCTTATATCCGTGGTAGATAAGAAAATATTATTGGCTGATCTTGATAAATTCACATTAGAGACAAAAATATACTGCCAGTTAGTAGTGTTGCGTAATAGAACTAAGGTAAATATATAATTTGTTTGTTTTGAATTTCGCGCAAAGCTACACGAGGGCTATCTGCGCTAGCCGTCCCTAATTTAACAGTTTAAGACTAGAGGGAAGGCAGCTAGTCATCACCACTCACCGCCAACTCTTGGGCTACTCTTTTATCAACGAATAGTGGGATAGACCGTCACATTATAGCGCCCCCACGCCTGAAAGGGCGAACATGTTTGGTGGGACGAGGATGCGAACCCGCGACCCGCAGATTGCGAGTCGAGCGTCCTAACCACCTGGCCATGCCGGGACACTAATATATAGTAAAAACGTTATATTCCTAATCAAACAAGCATATCTGATTTGATTATATAAACTTGTTGTACTTACAAGTCGAACAGTTCCGCAATTTGCTTATACTGTTTCGTAATAAGACTCTTAGCTGCTCTGAACATAATACTATTATTGAGTTGAGTTACTTACCGAAGAAGCGTTTTGAATATGTGTTTCTTACAACTCTTAGTTGTTGGTTTAGTGTCCTGAAGAAGTTCCACATTTTGAACTGATATTATGCCATAGATCAAATATAATGTTCTCGAAAAACAAAAGAATTCTATAAAATTGATATCTTAAGCACTTGGAAACCCACATATACATTTTTTTGCTTACATCAGTTCTGATATTTTTTTGCAAGCTATGTAAGTCTAAGTGTTAACTTTGATTGCCTTTATGATGTATGTGATACATCATGTTTTCCAAATCACTTACAAAGAGATCTCTGTCACCACTCATGATATCTTTTAGAGAAATCTGAGAGTGTCTTACTGACCGAGTAAGACGAGAAACTCTCCAAATGGACTTTGTTGTTTTTCGTAAGAAAATAAGACATATAAGAACTTTTAATGCCAGTTAACAAACATAAAAATGTAAACCCATTGTCCTATGAAAGATGAAGATACCTCAGAAACTTTGACGATATTTTTAGATATAAGTAAAAATGTCTTACTAGATTCTGATGCTAAAGTTACATACAATGATTTGTTTGTTTGTAATTAAGGACAAAGCTACACAATGGGCTATCTGTGCTTTGCCCTCCACGGGTATCGAAACCCGGATTCTAGCGTTGTAAGTCCGCAGACATCCCGCTGTGCCATTTGGGGGCTACATACAATGATTTGTTTGTTTGTAAATAAGGACAAAGCTACACAATAGGCTCTCTGTGCTTTGCCCTCCACGGGTATCGAAACCCGGATTCTAGCTTTGTAAGTCCGCAGACATCCCGCTGTGCCACTTGGGGGCTACATACAATGAAGGCATTATGCGACACCAGAAAACTTATAAAGTTGATTTAGAAGTCACAGAGAATATACAGAGACCTACACGATTTATTATGTAATCAATGTCAGCAACATACTTGCATCTTGTACAGATTATAGGATAAAGTCAAGGTCTGGTCAGTTGGGTAACGTCCAGAAAATAGGGTTGCTACCTGGCTCACTCAGTCACAGAGGCGTCATTATTCCTCAGTCAAAATGGAGTTGTTGACCTTCTTCATTCAGAGCAGACTCGTGTTTTGGGTCCGATCCAACCTAACAAGCTTTCTTCCCTGGCCAGTAGTATTTTGAAGATTTAATTCCGCAAATGGACTTTTAGCATGCCGTTTGTCAATTTTTGTGGAAAGAATCTGGAGTCAGCAGAAGTTTCTTAGTTGACAATAAAAAGCTCACCTTACGTGAAGTAAACTAAATTAGACCAACTGATCTCGGAGACGTTAAACAAGTAACAAACTGTAGAAAAATAAGCTGCAGTAAAATTCCCGCACATCTTAACGTTAGGTAATGTTGCTATATATTCAGACTGATCATTTCAATTTTGTTTTTAATGCCGTTTTAAAGAGAGAGGTTTTCAAAAATTCAAACAGGTGTCACCCTATATGTTTTCTAAATTGAAACAAAATGCTCGCGCAGTATTTCACAAAATAATGAAAGTTACCTGATGATGGCCACAAGAGTGGTCGAAACGTTGTAAAAAAAAAAGTTAACAATAAACAATCCACTCAAAAGCTGTATCTTTGGACTTTTATTTAAAGTTCACTAGAAATAAGTGTGGTTGAAATATTTTATATTTAAAAGTTTCTCTTATTTGATTAACGTTTTAACCCCAGTACCCTGGATATAAGACATGTGATGGTTGTTTATAATAAATAGTACTTGAATTATTTTTTCCTTCACCAAAACTAAGCTCCATCATCGTCTTTTTATGTTCTTTAAATGCTTTTAATAAAGACTTAATTTGATCTCTACGTTTATACTCCTCAACAGACATATCATTATTATATACTAGTATAGTTTTTAGGGGAAGGTAGGTAAAATTCTGCATCAGGTAAAAATACGGAAATAAAATTACATCAGTTTGATTTTCCTTTTACATCATAACAGTATGTGATGTCGAGAGTTTATGCACAAATAGTAGTATTAAATCGAGGCTCTAGATGGTTATCTTATCAGAAACTTATTGCGAGAGGTTATCATAAATTAAAACATCGTTACTTCTATAAGTATCTGTTATTTATTATTTACCTAAAAAAAATCTACTCAAAATAAATATTTTATTCGTAATTGAATTTTTTTAGCCTCGCTTTCCTCCCAACTTTTTTTCTTAATGGTTTATTGCACTTGTTGATAATACAACAGTAGGATGTGCAGCCAGTGCAATATAAAACATAGTATGATGTAGTTTATATGAGCCGAAAAAACTGGGCAATGAATATGTAATAACAGGCTATAGTCATTCTGAGACCATAAAAGTGAGAACAAGGAAAAAAAATCTATAACGACGAGTAGTTTAAGAAAAAGCTGCACGCTCATGGGCCATACGGAAGTTACAATAAATTATAAAAATGCACTGAAGGTGACATGTAGAACTGGTACAATCAGTAGTTCGTTTTTATTTGTACAAGAAGTATAACTTCAACACGAATCATGACATTAGGTTTCGTAACACTAGGTTTTACAAGTAATGAAATATGGCAATATTGGGAAACCCATTCTTTAAAATGTAAGGAATTGTATATACAGGTATAGCAACTATAGTTTTCAGAAGTTTTTAAAACAATTAAATCATTGTTAATGTAGTGTACAAAATATATATAAAAAAAAAATTGAAACAAAATTTCCGAAGCAGCGTGAACCTCTTTCTTCAGTTTGATAGTAGGAGAATATTAGAAAAATAATAATCAAATAATCAATGATGCCAATACTATGGATATTATACAATAAATGTGTGTGTTTTCTTATAGCAAAACCACATCAGGCTATCTGCTGTGTCCACCGAGGAGAATCGAACCGCTGATTTTAGCGTTGCAAATCAAAAACTTACCGCTGTACCGTCGGAAGTCGTCTTTGAAAATAATAATTTGGTTATTTGTGTTACCAAAAATAACGTATTTGGAACTGTAAAACGAAAATAGATAAGTCCGATTCTTTAAGAGGTACAAACTAAATAAATATTCAATTTATCCTTGACAACTAAGTAAATGTAGGATACAATTAATGAAATGTTGGTAAAATGAGTTGAGGAGTAGAACAACTGATATCTCACACAGTGTGAGGTTCTAATACATATCTAACCCTCTTATATATTTCACATTTAAAAATTTGGAATTTTTCTAAATTCCTAGTTTGGAGCATTCTAAAACCAGTCGAAGTCATGTGTTAAATTCAGCCTGAAATGTTACTTTCTATAGCTGGACAGGTCAGGAACTTTATCTATTGTTTTGTAGGACAGTTGTTTTGTGTCCTCTTTTACCTTGTGTTTGTAGGACTGCTTTACGACTATCACATAAAGCAGTGAAACTTCCCGATTCTTGCAATTTTAGAGAGTTCTCTTCTGCACGTACTCACACTTTTTTATTCCATCAAACCCAATCTTCTAACCTCTTATTAAGCAGTTGTAATTTACCTATGTTCCTGTAAACCAGAAGTACCACAATGCATATGAAAATATATGATATTTTGATCGAGAAAACAAGCAAGTTTACTAGAAGAGCACAAAAACATATTTCAAAGCATCAAGGAAGTTCTATCTAGAGTTATGAAAAATACACCAATCGAAAAGGAATTTCACCATGTGGTGACCAGAAGATCTGATTAAGGGTTAAGGATAATATCTGTTACTATCTGTTAGCTCTTGTGATGACCAAAAGATCTGATTAAAGCTATTTATGTATTAATATCGGTTACCTAAGGCAAATGCATTAAATGAATAAACAAAACTGGAAGAAAGTAAAAAAAAAAAGAAAGAAAACAAAAGTGATAGAAAAGGGTGAAGCATAATTTTGCTAGTATAAAAAATTATGAAGTACATGAGATATGCTTTGTTGACATACTCTTTGATGTTTGAAACTAGTAAGAAGTTATGGTGTTCTCCTACAGAAACAGCATATTTGGTTCAATAGATTCAGTGTGAAAATTTAAAGAAATAAAGACAGAACCAATACTGAAAACGGAGCAATGATAAGACAATTCGTTGAGCTGTGCATATAAAATCTTATAAAACAGAAAATAAGTATTATAACTATAATAAGCAAAACTAACAGAAACCAGAACTATAGCTAAAAGTGTAAATAAAATAAAACACTTACATATAATTTCAAAAGCAAATAAAACAAGTCATTGCATAGTGACTTTACAAAACAACATTCCACCAAGACACGCCTGAACACTAAAGCATTGTGCAAAACTCCAAGCACATAGAAAACACCTTAAACTTTATCCAAAACGCGAGCACATACAGAACACATCTTAACACTCAAAAATTGTTCAGAACTCGGGGCACATATAGTGCTTGGCTGAACTCTCAAACATCCTCCAAAACTCGGAGCACAAACAGAACACGGTTGGACACTCAAACATTGTTCAGAACTCGGAGGACATATAGAACATGGCTGAACTCTCAAACATCCTCCAAACTCTGTGCACATACATACAGAACAAAGTTGGACACTCAAACATTGTTCAGAACTCAGAGCACATATAGAGCATGGCTGAACTCTCAAACATCCTCCAAAACTCGGAGCACAAACAAAACACGGTTGGACACTCAAATATTGTCCAGAACTAAGAGTACAAACATAACACGGTTGGACACTCAAACGTTGTCCAGAACTCAGAGCAAAAGGTCTTTTGTGCAGAAAAGCACATTATGCTAAATTATCAAACAAACGAACCCAATGATATTGTGTCATTGAAATATATTTTCTACAATAAATATAATTCTGCTTACAAATCATTGTTAATTCAGTACATAAAGAACAAGTCTGAATATTCAGACGTTGCTCAAATCTATTCTATAAGGTCCCAAGCTTGTCTTTCTTGGGAACTGTTCTTTATTCTGGCATTTTCATATAAATATAAAATTACAGAGATTATTTCCTGAATGCTTAGGGCTTTCGGAAACTACGCCTATGATACATAAAGAAAATTAGAACAATTAAAGTGAAAGTTACACGAAAAAGTTATATGACTGATAAAAATGTAATTTGAAGAAATATATCACGAAAATAAGTTGCTCTTATCTAGTTATTCAGTCCTCAAACCAGATATTCCAAGCTATCTTATTAAAGTAATTTCAATATGAACCAAATTCAGAAGTATCAGAAAATTGTATCACTGACTTACCATTAAATTTCTCATAATATATAATAAAAATAACCTTATGATCTCAGTAAAAAAAACAACTAAAAGGTTAAAATTTAATACCAAGTAGGATAAGCCAGTTTTGATTAGTGAGTAATAATAACTCTTTATTCTCTTTGTCGTTATTCAAAAAAATCAGAAGAATTGTTAAACAAAAACAGAACATAGAAATTTATAAGTTAGTTACAACAAATTTGAATCACAAAAAACTGGACATTACTTGAAAGTAATCAATTACAGAGAACTGTGCCACTTCTCTAGACGTTGTGAGGTAACCTTGGCCTATGTATTTACCTCTAGCAAGGTATGCCCTGCTATTTACAGTAACTCACTTTTTTAGCATATTCAGATCACGTGGTTATAGCCCATGATAGCAACAGTATGAGCTTGAGAAATGTGAAAGCTATCGAAAAGACTAGTAACGTTTCCATACTAAAAGAGTGAACTGTCATAGTGAAGGATTTTTTTCTGGCTAAGCTAAAAATAGACTGAGGATAGGATTTAGAAAAACAGAACAATAGCTTAACTAGTCTTGATTGAGGCCCACTTGCAAAATGAAACGCTATCCATAAAAATACTGTTAGAAGTATATGTAAGAAATACATAAATATTCCATTAAATATTCACATAAAAACCTATGTTGCAAATTAAAATTCATCATTCTAGACGTAGGCTGAGATACTACATAGCGGCGTAAGAAGCGGGGGGGGGGGGTACCGGTAACCTTTTCCTCACTTTTTCAATCTCTCCCAGCAAAAAAACGCATCGACAGTTGGAAAATTACTCTCAGGAAAAGCAGGAGAATTCATAAAATTTAATCCATAACCCAAGAGTTTCCAGGGCTTGCTTGGCCGTAATGGGTACGTCAGTGGGGCACATTCCCTCGTTTCATTCGGTTAAATAAATCATGGGCCCCTCACACTTTCAATTTACCTCCTACGCCTCTGCTACAGATGCAAATTTAGAATTTTTATAAATAGTAAAACTGTGATTTTAAACAAGAATTTCTGTATTAGAAGTTAAGAATTCCAGATTAAGAAAGACATTTGAAAGTATCAAAACTTTCGTGATGTTTTATAAAGTGAAATATATATATATATTTGATATTTTGTTTAATGTTCCTTGAGGAAGTTCAGGTAGAAACATTTATTGGAGCCAATCAACCAGTCTTCCACAAAACCTGTTTGTTTGAGATAAATGAATTTGTCTACACGAAGGTTTTGAAACAATTGACCTTGGTTAATACTTTATAATTTGTACTTACAAAAATGGTTGATCTGTTGTTTTCGATGTACCTGGGCTGTTGTGTTTTGCGTGAGGAATAAAGAGGTTAAACCCCTACGTAAAAAAGATAGCTTAGTTTTGTAACACGTAATAAAGACAACGCAGAACTGCAGGTTTAAGAAATTCTAGTTTGAAACCGTGGTTGCTAACAAACCGTATAGGATAAGCATATAAATATAAATCCTTTCTAATGAATATGAACATTACTTTCATTTCAGGTGGGTGTTTACAGATAATTGATTTACAGTTTTAGTGGCATTAAATGTATAGGATCAGTTCTTTTGTTCTTGTAAATTTTAAACTAATGTATAACCAAAGGATTGGATGTGGCCTAGTGAATAATGTGTCAGAAGCTGAATCCGAGGGTTTACGGTTCACATCCCGTTGCCGCAAAAAAGAGTCGCGTACCGCACTTTAGGGCCATGGATGCATTATAAGAATGACGGAAATGACGATTAGAGTAGCCCAAGTGCTCTTTCTTCATTAGGTGTTTCTTCTGTAGTCTGCCAGTTCAAACGTAGGGATGGTTAGCGCAGATAACCCTTACATGAATATCCTAAACATAACAAACAAATCTACAACAAAAAATGTGTGTTATTCTGAGATTTTACTATATTACTGTTATAGGATCAGTATTATTAATTGACAATAAAAAGAGCGAAGTGTCTATTTCGCACTAAAGTAAAACAAACAAACAAAACTAAAAATAAGCTGCAATTTCATAATTCCTAGCGTAAAGAAAGAGAAAACTCATGTTAAATGTACGTAATATGTTACGGGATTACGAATGAGTGGAATTCTGCTTTGTAAATAAATAAATATATCATGCTGTAGCATGACCAGTAGTACAAGATGGCTAGCTGGCGTATTCACAGCTTTCTAGTAAACTATACGCCTGAAACAACGAACGTATACACAGCAACAAACCACTGTTTTACTGCGTGAATGGTTCTTTCCTATTATTAGCGACGTAGAGTTCTGGAGGAAATTTTAAAAGTAAAGGCTATAAATGTGCACACAGAATTTGATAGAAATTTCTCAACAATAACAAGCCATATTTTCAAAGCAACATCGCAAGAGTGTCTGTATGACGAAACAAAAATAACGATATATTTTTAAACTGGCAAGCTCATCTGTACTGTCTGTACCACTTAATAACGTTAACCAAATAGATGAAGAGATATTACTTTTAGCACAGTGAAAGACTGTTACTCAGACATTTAAAATTATCTTTAGCTCTTTGATATTTATTTAGTTAGATAGTTTTGTCACACAATGCATACATGATTTCTACCAAAGTTAATTTTGACGAGCATCATTGTAATGCATAGTTTTAACATACATGCCTAAGAAAAAGTCAAAAATATAAGATAAAAATTGACCAGGTGATTTTTAGTGCAGTGACGTTTTCATCTTTTCCTGTTTTGTGAGATCTGTTATAAATCAAACAGAATCCCAAGCTACAACCTCGTGTGGTTAATTCATTGTTTCGGTTCAAATCTATTATAGGTTCAAGCTGGTATATATATATATATATATGTATATGGAGTTAAAGAAATGTCTTGTATAGAAAATAGTTTTATTTGCATTTTAAAGCAATTTTGTTCCAGAAAAAAAATACTTTACACTTTTTAATGCCCCCCAGTGGCACAGCGATATGTCTGCGGACTTTCGATGCTAGAATCCGGGTTTCGATACCCGTGGTGGGCAGAGCACAGATAGCCCATTGTGTATCTTTGTGCTTAATTACAAACAAACTTTTTAATATTTATACGATTTTAATGGACAAATAAAAGTTCTTACAGCCGATACTAAAAGCTCCCTGTTGTTATTTGTAGTTAACCCACTTGTCGAATTTCTACAGCTCCATGAAGTCGTGACCGTTTAATGAACACTTGGAAACCTTTCTACATGATTGGTTGTCGCGACTGTAAGCTCATGTTCATGATTTTTCTTCAAAATTAGTTCCCCCAATCACAACTTATACAATGAAATCGCTCTAAAGGCAATAGCGACTCGTGTTATGTCTTGTTTTTGTTTGTAATTAAGCACAAAGCTACACATTGGGCTATCTGTGCTCTGCCCAGTACGGGTATCGAAACGTGGTTTCTAACGTTGTAAGTCCGCAGATTTACCGCTGTGCTAGTGAGGGGCTGTGGTGTGTCAGCACAGTTTGGATTATTTTCAAAGCATTTCCGCGTTTACAACATTAAAAATTTTGATTCTGCTTACTACCCTTTCTTCGGATAATCTTTAGAAACAACTGTACCAACGACAAGTTTCCAACGATTGTTTGGTGAATTTACAAAATTAATAAATATCATATATTTCTCTATACAATAAGCAGTAATTGTTATTTTCATTTCAAAAATATCTTTACGTATTGCTATTGGTCGCTAATACTCAACGTTATTAGTACGTTAGTGACGGCTACCATGTTATCCATTATCTCTAGGTAAAATATACAATAATGTGAATATTTTGCTTTACATGACCACGTGATCATATATAATTCATACTATTGAAACGAGTGCATCTGCCAAACAACCAGTATACGATAGCATGGAAACCTAAATAAATTTATCAATTATTAATTGCAAAGATAATGAAATCCTACTTTTTGCCCGGTAATACATTGGTGTAACTTCAAAATTTCGACTACAATTGAAGTTTAGAAGAAAATAAAAGATATACAGTTTGTTTACTTTTTTGGTCGCAAAAATAAAACAATTCAGTTATATCTGTTTTTACATCAACACACAAACTTCCTCTTCTGATGAGTATGACATCGAGTTTGTTCGTTCCAAAAAATGGCAATTTCAAAATTGTCATATTAAACGAAGTGGGGTTTTCGTTTCTTGGTTTTATTAAAACAGTTCATAATAAAATAATTTACTGAGTTTTCTTTGTAATTAACTAACAGGTGCGTCCTAATCATAACTTAAAAGGCTTTAGTATTACAATCAAATAAATTCAAGAGATTATGCTTGGCTATTAACCGAAATAAAGACACTATGTACTAGGTTAACTCTTTAACTTTCTTTCCAAGAAGTGGAAACATTATACGGAGTTCGTCATGAATTACTCGTGAGAATGTCTAGTTACATATTCCGCTGTTGAAACGTAGTATTATGTTTGGCTATTAACAGGAATAAAGACACTATGCACTAGGTTAACTCTTTAACTTTCTTTCCAAGAAGTGGAAACATTATAAGGATTTCATCATGAATTACTCGTGAGAATGTCTAGTTACATATTCCGATGTTGAAACGTAGTATTATGTTTGGCTATTAACAGGAATAAAGACACTATGCACTAGGTTAACTCTTTAACTTTCTTTCGAATAACTGGAAACATTATAAAGATTTCATCATGAATTACTCGTGAGAATGTCTAGTTACATATTCCGTTGTTGAAACGTAGTATTATGTTTGGCTATTAACAGGAATGAAGACACTATGCACTAGGTTAACTCTTTAACTTTCTTTCCAAGAAGTGGAAACATTATACGGAGTTCATCATGAATTACTCGTGAGAATGTCTAGTTACATATTCCGCTGTTGAAACGTTGTATTATGTTTGGCTATTAACAGGAATGAAGACACTTTGCACTAAGTTAACTCTTTAACTTTCTTTCCAAGAAGTGGAAACAGTATAAGGAGTTCATCATAAATTACTCGTGAGAATGTCTAGTTACATATTCCGCTGTTGAAACGTTGTATCATGTTTGGCTGTTAACAGGAATGAAGACACTATGCACTAAGTTAACTCTTTAACTTTCTTTCGAATAACTGAAAACATTATACGGATTTTATCATTAATTATTTGTTGAATCATTGTATTAAGTCTTTCAGTTAGCTAACTGGAGAAATTTGCCTTTCTTTAATTAATCATTGAACGACATTTTTCATAAGCGAAATATGGTGTTCAGCTTTATAGTACGGAACTGATATAAAAAACTTTAAACGTTTTTAGTGCTTAGGTTTCGTAACATATATTGAAAGTGTCATTTATCCCTATTTCTGCCAGAGCAGCTTAAACATCTTCGTTCTTGATGTTGGTGTCAGTGTTTGTTTTTTATTGCCAGCTGTACTGATTGAAGATAATCTGAAAGTGTTCTTTATATTTTATCACAATTAATACAGTTATGGTCCACTAGGAGACATTTTGAAGAGCACTATAGGTCCGAAATTATATTTTATTGGACAACATATAATATTGCATTTTAGTGAAACATTCATTCATTTATCTTAATACAAGATCTTGATAACATAATGTTTATTTAACTGAACATAAAAACTCAAAACAGCAGTAGCACTTGAAATAATAAAAAAAAGAACAATTAAGTCAAAACAAAAGTTTGTCTAATTTCATTTTTATGGTTTGAAATGTCTTATGGCCTTAAGTGTTTGTATATTAATATTAAGTATTGATCTATTATATTAGATCACATCTGCCTTTAAATGTGTATGCCAGAATGCGAACTACTAATTACTAATAACTCCGTTTGCAGAGTTTGTGAGGAAGGTAACGTTTTACTTTACATCAAGATATTCTCTGCACAACGTCTTCAAAGTGCAGGCTGTCTATCGAACAATCTTGTTGTCAGCTCATACTTGTTAAATGTTAAACACTATATTCACGGATTGAATTAGTTAAATAGAGAAGAAATAAATAATTACCGTATTTTTCGGAATATAAGACACACCCTTATTTTGAAGACAAAGTTTTTTGGGGAAAAAGCT
>NW_013665915.1:266324-276203 GCF_000517525.1 Limulus polyphemus
CTGGGTTTCAAGTACTATTATGCTCTGTAATGGTGTTAATTCAAGAGGGGCTCCAGACGTGGAATCGCGATACTTACTGAATTTGTTTGTTTTTATTTCGAATTTCGCGCAAAGCTACACGAGGGCTATCTGCGCTAGCTGTTCCCAATTTAGCAGTGTAAGACTAGAGAGAAGGCAGCTGGTCATCACCACCCACCGCCAACTGTTAGGCTACTCTATTAGCAACGAATAGTGGGATTGACCGTCACATTATAACGCCCCCACGCCTGAAAGGGCGCGCATGTTTGGTGTGACGGGGATTCGAACCCGCGATCCGCAGATTGCGAGTTGAGCGCCCTAACAACCTGGCCATGCCGAGTCTGGTAACATTCTAACATTGCTAAAATAATCGGTAGTAATGCTGAAAGATTACTAGTAGTGCTGGTACTGTACTAATATTTCTAAAAATAATACTACTACAGCTGTTAATACCAAAATATAATGTACAAAAACTATAAATTCTATATCGTGATAACTTTGTGAATCAAGATTTTTAGAATAAATTGTAAAAAAACCACTAAAAACATCAATTCTATGCTGTGATATTTTTTTAAAACATGATATGAAGACTTCACTCCAATACAAGAAAGCGATAAATAATAAAGCCCATTACATTTTACAGCTACTACACTACTGATCCGCTTGAAACTGCATAAAGGATAAGCTGATATGTTTTGTAAAGTCACAAAATACATATACACATTATTCTTACTCGTCTTACTATTGACTTCATTTTTTGATAAATTAATGTGTTTCAATATCAAGAATTATTTACATTTTCAGAACTTTTAACAATATTGATTTAAACTAACATCAAAAGATGGCACAGTCAACAACTTGGCTTGTACAGTAAGAGGAACGTGCACTCTGCATGGCAGGAGCACGAGGTTAAGATATTCTAAAAACAATACGAAAACCTGTTTTATCGAACATTTAAAAAAAACGTTATTAAACGTTATCTGCATAACTTGAATTTTAGGTTTCCAAATTCTCTTTTCTATTGTTGACACTAAAAAAACAGGACATAACCTTGAAAGTGCATTATAGCCTGTATTAGCTCTCTAGCCAAGCCTCTCCGTCCAAACCCGTTGCACGCTTCCCATACTCTCAAAAGCTCATTACTCAGGTTTGATGACGAGGAACCAACTTTTGAATGGGTAATTTTATTACTAACAAGAAGTGTACAAGGTTTCAACAAGCTTTTGTCATCATCAGGTACTGGAAATATCGTTTCTCCTTCAGACGATTTTTATATTTACGAGGTTTAGAGACAATTGCACGATAGTTTATGGTGGTGGGGCTCGGCATGGCCAGGTGGTTAGAGAGTTCGACTCGCAATCTGCGAGTCGCGGGTTCGAATCCCCGTCCCACCAAACATGCTCGCCTTTTCAGCCGTGGGGGCGTTATAAAGTGATGGTCAATCTCATTATTCGTTGGTAAAAGAGTAGCCCAAGAGTTGGCGGTGGGTGGTGATACCTGCTGCCTTCCCTCTAGTCTTACACTGATAAATCAGGGACGGCTACCGCAGGGAGCTCTCGTGTAGCTTTGCGCGAAATTCAAAACAAACAAACAAACAATTATGGTGGTGGACAAGTGAGGAAGTATATTAAAAAGATGTATGTAAGATAACAAAGACAATCGTTTAGGCTTACACAACCTCGAGTTTTCACCATGACCAGCCCGTAGCCAGGGTGGTTGGGTGGGTGGTCAGGGAGTGCAAACGACCCCCCCCCCCTCACTGGAGTTCCGCTTGCCTATTAACGTTTTTATTTTCTCCTTTTCTTTGATGATGGCCTCTCATTATACAATTGCTTTTGTAACACTGTGCATACATGCGGAAATAGCATTTTCGTACTTCTCAGAGGAAATTTACAAGAAATGTATATTTTTAGTGATAATAAAGGAACCATTACATATTTCGAAATTTGTTTTCCCATCCCTGGGCACTAAGTTATACACGAAACAAGTTCCACATTGGACCAAAAAGTACCCCTCCCCACTTCCCGACCAGACTACGGGGTTGCGTAGTGAATTTCAAATTTGATGACGAGGAACCTCTTTTTGAAAATTAAGTTTGGAAATGGCTTGTGGACACACTGTACATTTGTTAGTTGTAACAAAGCTTCTTTCATTATCCATTCAAGCCGTTTCCAAACTTTATTCACTGCTCAAATGTTTCTGTTGTATGAATATTCAAGTAAAAAAAAAACAAAAAAACCTACATATACGTTATACAAGTTGATGTAAAAATAAAACTTAAAGCAAACATACTTCGCCTGGTTTATACGTTTTACAAGTTATTGTACACTGTACAAAACGGCCAGTATATCATACGTTTATCAAATTATAGAACTATAACAGTGTCAATTCGTATTAAGTCATTTGTTTAGTATAGGTGTATTTAATGAAATAATTTCTCACAAAACAGTGAAACAGTATATTTTATTTTTGAGTGTTTACGAATGTGCTTTCAATAACGAAAAATATTGAAACCAATTCTCGTGTTAAAACCAAAGTCTGTGGTAATAAGAGCGCTCATTTTATACATTGTTTTTTAAAATAATCAATTTAAAACAAAAACAAAAATAAGTTGGTCAGTAAACGTTAAGCTTAAATTTCCTTCACTTACAATCAACCAGATTTTAATATTGCATTGAGTGCCAGGTGTTGGGGTAAAGCACGTGTCTTTGATCGTCACAGGCTTTAGAAGAGTGATATGTATTACTGAGTTTATTTTTCTTTTATTAGAAAAAGTTGAACGTAAGCTACAAGAGTAAGTCGTTTCGTTAATAATATGAGCTTACAAGTCGTTTCGTTAATAAAATGAGCTTACCGTAAAGTTTAATACAGATAAGAGCTTTCATGGACTCGCGGGGGGTATTTTTTGGGGGACCCCCTTTCTCAATCATTTTCTCCCCTTCTTTCTGTAAGACCTCTTCAGAGTGTTGGGACTCGGGGAATGTTCCCCAGTGTTTCCTCCCTCTCGGTGGGTCTGAAGGATAAATCTAATCTATATTACCTTATGGTTCGAACTGTCTGGATAACTTTTATTGACGGTACGGTAAAGGCTTTGTCTGTCATTTATTTAGAGTTCTGATGGTAATTAATATTACCAACTCATATTCTCCTCGTTCAGAGAGGTTCAGACAAAAATCAGTGAAACAACTTTCTCTGCTTGTTGTTTGTGACTAATTATCATTAACATTTCCTTTTTCAAAAAATCTCCTTTCCACCAAAATAATCATATTCACTTTTAACCCTTTCAACTTTTTTGATCCACTTTTTTTAACAATCTTTATAAAATCTTCGAAACCACTTTGGAAATATTGACTGGATGTATGAAGTGTTCTATTAGTACTTTTAGAAAACAGGAAAAGTCGACATAGAAGTTAATAAGTCTGAAAGAAAGATGATTGAAATATATATTTTTTAATTTTGTTTGTTTGTAGTCAAGCACAAAGCTGCACAATGGGCTATCTGTGCTCTTCTCACCACGGGTATCGAAACTAGGCTTCTAGCGTTGTAAGTCCGCAGCCAAACCGCTGTGCCACTGGGGGTATTTTATAACTTAGATTTGACTGAAACAAATAATGCACAATATTCAAAACAAATTAGTCAGTAGTCACTTATAATTGAAAAAAAAAGGAACTTTTAACACGTACACTATTTCCTGGTCTAATTCTCACCAATAAATCGATACAAGAAAATTGGTTGATAATAGTTTTACACACAAAACTGTTAATTAATTTCGTGCATTTAGTTCCCAATTAACTTTCACTGTATTTCCCACATCATTAGAAATCACTTGTAGTATTTTGAAAATGCTTCAATACTGTAATTAATCCATCATGCTAGACAAGAGATCGTAAATAAATATCTACCATTCAGTTAAAGCATTTTATTGGCTATAAAAACATGACGAGGTAGTTCCGCTTTAACGGGTTTGGTACATCACAAAATATAAGGTGATGAAAAATTTGCTTGAAAGATAAGTTCTATGCATTTATGTACAATATACAGAGCGGCAAACAAAATAAGAGTGTAATTAAAACACTACATCTACTGGATGAAATAATTGTAAATATAAAATTATATCTATCCGGTTTTGTCGCATAATAACCACTTTCCTTAAACATAAATATCTAGATAAAAATTCAAACATTTCACTCTTGTTTCTTTCTTTCTGTACAAGTCAATCTATGAAATTTACATTTCTATATATCTGTTTAGGCTTAGTGATACAGCAAGATCACGCACATTTCCTTAATTGTGAGTTTTAATATTTTTATTTTGTTTTAAAGTTTTTAATGATCCTGTGAAATGGCGCATCTTTGTCATTATCTAAAGTTACACTGTCGGAGCTGTTTAATTAATGAGTTTCTTTGGTCAAAATGTGTTTTAAGGAAGGAATATGGAAAGCTTTTCGTATACATGGTTATAATGATGTTATCTTCTTCCATGATCATTAAATCTACAACAATGCTTGTTCCATAAGAAAGGTATTCATTCTTTAATTCGTTCATTAAGCGTATTAGATAGAATGTTTAATATGTGTACTTTTATTGTTCTATTTTTGTTATATTTTTTTACATTGTTAGTTTAGGATATGGAAGTAAGAGGTATTATTGGGCTTACAGCCAAAAACATTGTTTTCAGTGAGGACATACCAACTGGCGAAATAATACATTCCAATTTTTATTAGTCAAAACGTAAGGAAATTATATATAATTAGGTATATTCATTACCGGGTTTTGATCTTATTAGACAGCTTGCTCTGATCAGGATCTAATTTAATATACGAATATCATTTTCCATTAGCTATATTCACATTCAAGTGTAGTGTGGTCAAATCGTAGCTATGCCAAATGAGACTAAAGATAATAAAAATACACAGGTATCAAATAAGCTCTCACTTTCGAAAGCGAGTTTTCACCTGGTCACGTGACGGGGTGGTCCGTATAAAACGAGAACAGACAACTGTGAAGTAAGTAGAGGAACAAGTTTTGAGTCAGAACGAGGAGGAATAAAGGAACAGGTGGGAGTCGGGCCTATTGAGCTGTGCACTTATTGCTGTGTATAGTGAAGTAAAACGTTTCCACACATCTTGTGCAGTGTGCCGTGTCACAATTATTTCCTTAGGTTTCAACAGAGAGCTTCTTCAACATTTCTTGTTCGCTAAGCTTACGGAATTATCGCAGTACTGAGGTAAGATGAAAAATTTATATAATAAATTATCTTAACTACACGTTTTATGAACGTGTCTTACAACAGTGTCTGACGTCACAGTTAAACTGTGCCTTTCTTTTAAATTAAATCGCAGCTTAACATGTTTCAAACATGTTTCATTCGCGTTCCGTTTATAGTTAAGCACAAAGTTTCACAATGAGCTATCTGTGCTGGGCCAACCACGGGTATCGAAACCATATTTCTAGCGTTATAAGTCCGCAGACATACCGCTGGGGGCACCATTCAATAACTTAACATGTATTTTATTTAACCCCTGTCATATTTCTGTGTATATTTATAATAAACTAGTGTTTATAAAACTTTTTCTTCGACTCAACGAACAGAAACAAACGTTTCGAGATAACAATCGAAAGGCTGAACTGAACAAAGCAAACAATATAACGGACATGGACAAATTTCAAACGGAAATACTGCTTTTGAATCGTGCTACAGGAAAATTTTGCGTGACGTTACATTTCCGAAGTTTATAGAAAACAGTATTTTAAAGATTCGTCAGTTAACCGCACTAATCTTTCGTTTATTTGATTCTTCAGTTTAACTTGGTTTTTTGCAATACTAAAATCAGTTAACCATAAGTGTGTGAAAGTTCAATTTTTGTGAAACAATTTCACACGTTTAACTCACACCACTCTTATGAATAACGTATAACATAAAAACTATATCGCGATGATGATGTAACTATTGAAGTAGCTACGTTTTATTACATCTTGTATAGTCCCCTCTCCCCAGTGGCATAGCGGTAATTCTGAAGGCTTATAACGTTAAAAAACGGATTTCGATACCCGTGGTGGGCACAGCACAGATAGCCCACTGTTTAGCTTTGTATTTAACTACAAACAAACAGCTCGTATATGAAATGGAAATACTGATTTCTAAACTTTCTTGTAACGTTTACTCACCTTTGAGGATTTTTCTTTGGATAACCTGGTTACATAGTTTGCTTTCCTTCTACGTCACCCTTCACTTCAGAAATTATGTGAGCAGAATTAAATACAAGAATATATTTTTTATCAAATGGAAACTAATATTGCTTAACATTCTTTTAGATGTATTTTCTTCCAACTATGTGTATGAGTGCTACACAGATTAGATGTTATGTAAAAGAGCCGTTAACTAGAAGTCACTCGGAATTTAAATTTTCCACATTAAACCAGACGCTAGGACTATACATTTGGAGTATTTGAATAAATACTTTACCCACACGTTTTATGCTCTAATATTAACTTTCAACTTTATGACACCTTGTGCAAGTTTATGTTTTAGTGTAAGTTAAGTAGAAATGTATTGAAATATATAAATTTCAGCACTCTAGGTGACAAAATTTCGGGTCTAAAAATTTTATATAATGCATTGTATTTGATTAGAGAGAAAATATTAATGTTTAAAAAAAATTCCCTTTATTGCTTATTTAAAAACAGTATAAACCATTTAGGTGGTCTAAAATACGGAAAGTGGGGTATTCTTTATTGAAATTATTGCGAATTTTAACTCTATTTCGATAATACTATGTGGTCTAGAATGTCGCAATGGTCTGCGTGTAATAAATATTTATTTATTACTACTGTTGTTTACCTTCCTAGGCTAATATCAAATTCCTGATATTTTGATATTTTCCCACTGGTGAAAATATATTAACCTTATATGTCTCTGTGCTGATTATATATTGAGTTAAGAAGTTCTGTAGTTATTTAATTGTCCAAGTGTTTGTAGAATGTTTAGTTTGCGATTATCTAATATTACAGTAAGAGAGACGAATGAATGACTAATGTTGGGAACATAAATTAAATAACTTCTACTTAAAAGTTTACTTTGTAATTTAGTTTATTGTTTAACCCAAAGATCTACGTTATGACCCATATAAATCTGAACTTGGAAGTTTTGAGTTCCTAGATATATCACAGTGACTCGGCCGAGTACAGGTGTAAATTAGAATAGTTAAGCCTACATATCTACGTTCTTAATCTAATCTACATTTTTTATTCTTCTTCACAGAAAGCATGGAAGCCTACTGGATACCGTTGTATGTTTGCTTGGTAAGTTTCAGTTTTCTCCTCGGATTACGCGTTTCTTTTGTGTTGTTCGAATATGATTGATAAAATATGTCGTTTCGGTATGGATCTATTATTATTGCCAGATATCCAGTCTGCTGTATTACCCTATATAACGTAATTTATTTGGGTCAGTTTCTTTACTGGTATAGTTTCGTTCGGTTAGCAGGCCAAAGAATTTTACAATGGCGTTCACAAAGTGTTTTTCAGTGGCTCATAAGTTTTCTGGGTGAATTGAACAAATGTTTCAATGTAGTTTTGGTCTGTAATAGTCTGCATAAACAAACACATAAGTTAAACTAAAACCTCAAAGTTAATTATTTTTTCGGATCTGATTTCGAATCAGTGCTGACATCACCAAGACATCGATAAGAGACTGTGCAAGAGAGCGCGTGCATTATCTTGTCAGATACAATTCATAAACGTCATATCTTAAGCTTAATATCCCCAAAAATTGTTATAACAATGAATATTTAGAAGTTTCATCAAGATATTAACCGAACTGTTTTACAGATATATATATGTTTATAAAATACTTTTAACATCATTGACAAAACTTCGCTTTGCGTAAATTTAGTTTGGTGCTTATAAATCATCAGAAGTCATGCCAAACGTGTAACATGTCTTTATTATATATGCTTTCATTGGATGCGGGAACTTCCACATTTTCTTTATTTATGTTGATGTTAGGGTCGCCTAGTTTGGAGAGTATTTGGCCGCCAAGATGAGAGGTTCTGAAGTGATACATTCTAAACATACTATATTTTATGGTCAGAAACAGCGTAATTAGTTAAAGGGTTCGGATAATTTTTTGCCTCTTCTTGGAATTTATTTTAAATTCACCGTCCTTCTTTATTATATTGAACCGTAGCCTTTTTAATACCAAATAAAAAATCAGAACGGGCAAGATACAAGAAAATGAAATCTTAAATGTGTTATTTTATGTGGGTTGCTCTTCTACTAGTCTTTCAGATGGCTTAAGTTTCATAGATTTCTTGGACAGAGAACTTACACAGATTTACTTCTAAGATAGAGATCGTGCACTGATTGTTCTGAAAAGTAATCTTATACACATTTCTAGGACAATAATGATACCTTTTTGTTATATATTGGCTACTGGTACATATATCTTAGAGATCATAGGAAAAGTATTGACAAAGTTACGTTTAGAATTACAATACGAATAAGTGGATATATTCGTTACATTAAAAATTATATGAATGCCTCATGACATCGTCTGTTGTCTGTTCCTTTTCTTGTGCCGTCTCATGACATCGTCTATTGTCTGTTCCTTTTCCTGTGCCGGGCATGGCCAAGTGGTTAGCTTGATTGGACTGTGAATCCGAGGATTCATGGTACATGTCCCTTTGCCATAACAACAACGCCTTCCAAACTAAGGGGCTGTGGTTGCGCTACACGAGTGACGTTCAAGTCTCACTGTTCGGTCAGATAAGAGTGGCCGTTGATGATACTGCTGAGGAGCTGCCTTTCCTCGATACCCTTTTGTAACTTTCTTTGCACGAGAGTTCTGAAACAATTTAAAAACATCATTACTTCTTTGACTGAATATGCTACACATAGAAAAAAAAAGTTAGATTATTGAAACATCTGCGTAGATATACTCTAACTATCCTTTTGCTTTGATACTAGTGGCGTGCTTTTGGAAATCGGCAAAGCAACTAACTGATAGCAAGATTAGCTTAGCAGGTCAAAACTTCTTCATCCCCTATACCGATTTCGAGGACAAAGATACACGAGTGCCTGCAGACTCCAATACATTCACCAGTTCAGGTTTTGAGGACAAACAGGACACGTCAGAACTGTGTTTTATCTGATGAACTAAGACAGATTGTTACTTAAACTGTTCGAACTCAAGCCATTACGACTGATCTAGTATAGAGTAGCAACTTCAGGCTAACTATTTTCCCGCGAAAAAGGGTATCACAGTAATCAATATTATATCTTCGGTGTTTACGGTGGTTGATTTAAGAAATAGACAAAACTAACTAAACGTGAACAACATATTCAGGTTAAGTAGTAAAGGCAAAAATTAAGGTTGTCTACAGAAAAAGTGTAGATAGCCATGAGCACAAGTTATAACAGTACGATGTTTGGTTTAGCAATATGTAGATCTAAAACTTTTACATATTGAATAGCAGTGTCAAAAACTAAATAGAAACATCTAACCAAACAGTTTAGTTTAATTTTAATGCCTTTCATTCGTTATTCAGTATTATATTACACACCCAGTGGATGCCACACATGTTTTGAAACATGGTATACTATAATATATATTCCATTTATTTTATTCAGTTGTTAAAAGGTAAACATATCTGTTAGTTGAATGTACCGTATTTTTTTGGAATATAAGACGCACCCTTATTTTGAAGGCAAAGTTTTGGGGAAAAAAAGCTACAGTCGCATTTGAAAGATTTTTATTGAACAAAAGTTCAATTTGATACTTTAAAAATTAGTATATATTGTTCTAAACACAAAAGAGCTCAAAATAAGAAAATACCATAAATCAAAAAAAGGTTTACCGTTA
>NW_013665915.1:276578-281794 GCF_000517525.1 Limulus polyphemus
ATGGCTTGTGTATATCGTATATATACATATATATTATTCATACCTTCGGTGTATAGGACGCAAGCAGATTTTGACATCAAATTTTGGGGTAAAAAAGTGCGTCCTATACACCGAAAAATACGGTACTTTTTTCTGAAACTAAATAATAATATTAATAAGCCAAAACGCTGTTGACGCATATAAAGTCAATTCTTGAAAAATGCAACTTATTTATTGTTATGTTAAAAACTATACATTTTTAAATGTAATACGCGTAAGTTTCTAATAACTAAAGGCATTATTAAGTAATTATACTTAATCATCATGCGATACAGTATTATTGTAAAACCTCAATTTGATTGTAGAGAGATAAACAGAATACGTTTGTGATTTGATAGAAAATTCAAACACTCGAGTGTTTGTCGTTGAACAATCATGCTTTTGATTTGTTTTGAACCGTAATGGTAGAAGCTCGGTGTATTTTTAGTAACAATTATTCTGTGGTTCACTTCTTGGAGTAGATAAAATTCGAAACTTTTTTTGATGGATAAATGTTACGATTGAGTGTTGGAATAAATCAATTATCTTATCCTAGAAACATCAGTCAAATAATATCACTTTCATACTGGCAAAATGTCTGTCAAATGAATAAAGATTTTTGTAAAACTGATTTACTCGAGTGTTAAGTTCTTCTTTTGACTGTTTTTTATTAAAACTATCATTAGGAGCTTCATATTTTTTTATATTTACTCCAGGCATGTCTATTATTTCGAGCAGCTGGTATGTGTTTAGATTGTATTATCATGAAATATTATCTTTTAGGCTGTTTGTTTTGAAAGGATTAAAATATTTAGAACAACTGAGTGGTAGTAGTTCATTGATATTAAAAAAGAGAAAATTGGATATTTTGGAGAAAATATTTTTATTAAATATTAAGCTTAAAAAAAACATTGAAACATTTGAATTGCTGTGTGTATCATATTAGATCGTAATTCAAGTAACGTTTACCGTAGCATTTTAATTGTCTTCATTGCATTTAAAACGTCAATTACTTTAGTGAGAGAAAAACTGCATTTAGGAACCTTAAAGATATCAGTTGTAGTTAACAAATAAATATGTCAGTGTATTATATCTCTAAATTTAGAAATCTTACAGAGAAAACACATTTTATATGCTTCACTTACCGATTTACTTTTGTCAAAATATTGTAATATTTCAAAAATATTAAAAATAAAAGACACCTCGAAACACCAATTCGTATCTAATAAGGCGTAAAAAACAAAAACATAAAAGAGTTTAAGTAGTAATGGAATCTGCTTAATATATCTTAGTCTAATAAGACTTTCTTTTTAGCGAGGTACTACAATTGAACTTAACACTGTATTGTATTTGTTATTTTAGATTCCCGAGTTTTAACATCGCCACAAATCTTGCACATAAAGACACGTATGAAGAAACAGGAGATAAATTCCTTAACATCTATCTAACATAATAAACCATGACGTAATACCAACAGCATCAACCTTGAACACTTTCACTGTTGAACTTAAAACCAAACATGGACATGTTTTCCATGGTAACGATACTAGTGTTCATCAAAGCATACAAACTGTGTGTGTTCTTAGGGAACGAAACCAGAGGGAATGGGGGGGGGGGGGCTAACTTTCTTGTAACAAATAAACCGGCTTCGCCTGATTTATTTCTCTTTCATCGCCGCAGGGGTGGGGCGTTGTATGAGAGTTAGTAACATGTCTTAGTAACAATATGAACACATGGTTCTTCAAATAATACCTTCCCAAGATTTAGCTTTTTGATGGTATTTTTATAGCAAAAATAAAATATAAATATTCCTGGGTAAATAATTAGTGTTCAAACGTACATTACATCAAAATTAATAACCATATGGAAGTTTTCTTTTCTTTTTTCTTTTTTTTTTTTCAAAATTAATTTAGGCTGTATTTATTGTTTTTGACACACTTGTTATTTTTACAGATGGCGCTAATAATTAGACAGTGTGCAAGTCAAGAGAATATTTACGCCGGTAAGTTGTTAAGCTTTAATTATCTGAAAATTTTCAATGGGTGATGTACATGATAATTCATCAAATATATCTAAATTAGAAAAGGAAAAGGTTAGATAATTAAGACGGTTACAAAAATAATTTATTAATGAGAGAGAAGACTAAATATATAATTTGAATAGAATTGAGCTATTATTCTCGATGATGTTTTGGTATAATAAAGATAATTGGTCGGAACACTGACTGAATGTTTAGACTGTGCAAGGGACACATGAATTAGTTGCAGCATATATCTTACTAGGAAAATCATTTTCTTGTGGATGGATAAAGTAGGTTTTAAAAACGTGAAAAGAGTAATCATGATTTTTAAGTTAAGAAATCTTGAAGTGAATTTATTATCATCAGCTAATTTGTACTAATTGGTCATTATTGAATGTTACTATGGAAACCTTTTAAGTCAAGACCTACTTGCAGATGAGAGTTGAAGATATGGAGAGAATGAGTCCTAAATTTTCTCACCCTGTCTCTAAAATTGAGCAGATGGTTTGTTTAGTGTGGTTGTTGTTAAGCCCAAAGCTACACTTCGGGACAGTTGTGCTCTGCCCATCACAGGTATCGAAACACGAATTTTAGCGTCGTAAGCCTGCACCTGCAGACTTACCGCTAAACCACTGGGGAGGGGAGTAAAGGAGAGGGTGCAATGCTTAATTTTTAACCTGCTACATTTGTAATACGATGCTTTAATAAACTAGTTATTCTGGAATTGGTAGGGTAAACGTTTGTTTGTTTACTATTAAGCACAAAGCTACACAATGTGCTATATGGGCTCTGCCCACCACAGGTATCGAAACCCGGATTTTAGCGCTGTAAGTCCGCAGACATACCGCTGTGCCACTGGGGGCTAAAGTAAACGTACTTCAACCGTGAGCACTATGAACTGTTTAATGAAACTAAGGTATAATTTTTCATATTTATTTGACTTCAAATTACACAAAATATTTCAAATGTGCGTAAGTTACACTTAATTTAGAACATTGTAACACGTCTCTTAGTAATGACTAATGAAGAGATTTAACATGTTCTTAAATAGTTGAATTTTTACACCACAATAATGCATATTTATAGAATGCCTTATTTGCGTTAGTGTTGAATTAATCTCTTTCAAATCAGACCTTCTCGTGATCTTTTGTGCCCCAGAGAGGGTCTGGCGAGGATGTGTATAGGTGATTGTTTATAGGTTTATCGAAATCGTGATAAAATAATGTGTTTTCATTGGTTAATTGAAAATGATTGCTGATTAAGAAGCACTAATTGCAATCGTGTTGACATCTTTTAAATTACACTTCAGCTTAAAGCCTTTACAGACATTGTGTTTGAAATAGCTGTTGCTCGGTAACGATGTTTTTGCTGTACTACCTACGAGATATGGATAAATAGTAATATACATGCTTTTTTGCCAAATTTATTTTGGGAAGCTCAAAACATCTAAAAGAAAAAGTGGAGTGAAACAGAAGGTGATTTTATTCTGTAGTCAGAAATCACACAAGTGTCAAGTATTGGATGTGATGGCTTTAAGTTCAATATTTGAAATTTTAACAAATTAATATGCGTAGTGCAATAATTTTTCTTTTATGTATTTGATATGGGAAATTTATGACCAGTTCACTTGTACATTTATAGAAATACAGTTTGGTTAAATTATGTCTTTTTATATAATATATGTTGAAGCAATATTCTTCAAAATTTGTACCACTAGCACAGTATTCATATTCGTTTATCACTATCAAATAGATAAATATATACGTTTATTACACGTAATATACTTGTTGATCGTGAAACCTTTGATGATGGCGACAGCCCAACTAATGGTCTGTTATCACATGTTTTCCACAAGTTAACAATTTTATTTTATATTATTTTGATTAGACTGAATAAAATAATTCGTCAGTTTTTGTATGATCAACAATTTTCTCTAATCATTTTACAGTCTTAAAAAACGACAACCATAATTACCTTCGTTTTCAAAAGACATTTTGTTAATACATTAAACCAATTCTTAGATTGACACTTTTGCCACGGATTTATTTAATTTATAGTACCTCTGGCTTGATTTCAATGTACAAGAAACGCATGCATTAATATATACGGAATCAGATCATACTTTAAAACTTAAACAGGCACCGCCATTTGTAAACTATTTTGGACAGACTCACTCGTGAGTTCTGCAAGACTCATAAGAGAGTCTAGTTTTAATGAGACTAGCGTTGAATATAATATTTTAGGCCTAACTTAAATCTAATAATAAGGCCATATATTGTGAGTTGTATTTGGTTTGCAGCTAAAAATACAGGTAACAGCAAGTGTAATGATTTGGTAATGTAACGCAATTTACCTACTAAAGTTGTATAACATTTTGCACACTTTTTATTTGTTTTTAAGGCTCTGTTAATTCAAAGTTGTATACTTGTATACCCTGACTCAAGTTACATTATTAAATCTTGTTTTTGTATCACTGTCATGATATAAAAGTCTGTTTAGTTTAGATATTATTGATTAATTTATTTTGTGTGTGAATATTTTATTATAGCTTAGTTTTGTTATAATAAGAGTTAAAAGCAGACGATTGTAAAAAGTTATGTTTATAAGTCATTGATGTTGAGACTGTCGAACGTCGTGTGCAAGACATTGACGTCGAGAATATAGAGATTTCTAGAAAGCAGACAGTCAAAGACAGACAATAGCAGAAGAGAGTAAATTTACGGGTAAGGAAAAGTTCGACGTAAAGTTAGCTACTATAAAAGTGATAGGCCTAACGATTAACATAGGCCTAACGTTTGATATGTTACAGTAATACTAACAGTAGAAAAGTAGATAAGAAGAATACTTTATTCCGTCAAAGCGTGGTTCTAAAGTAATTGAATCAGCCTGAGTGCACTTTGACAAAAGGAACAGAGGATCTTCAGAAGAACAAAGACCAAACGATTATCGGTAACTCGCACCATAATTGTAAGTGAATCAAACACAGAATACTAGTGCGATAGTAATAGAGAAGATAGTTCGGCTTGCCAACTGAAATTCTAAAGTAATTGAATAGGCCTAAATGGACTTTTGACAAGAAGAAGAGAACTATATATATATATATATATATATATATATATATATATAGTTAGTTAGTATAGTGTCGTATACTACTTAGTTGTTAGTTAGTAAGTTAGTT
>NW_013665915.1:281815-317310 GCF_000517525.1 Limulus polyphemus
TAAGTAGAAGAAGTAGTACGTCGTCGTCACACGTAAGTAATAAGTTAAATTAAGTAATAAGTACGTAACTAAGTACGTTAGTTACGTAAGAAGAAGAAGAATATATATATATATATATATATATATATATATATATATAGTGTTTGTAATATGGCTGTAATCTCTATTGTGTTGAAGAATTTGTTGTACATACGTTTAACTTGTTCCGAATATATATATATTATTTTGAAAACAAGTGAAGTGCGTGCTGTTAATTTATCGTTGAATTTATCGCTAACAAGTCACAGACACCTACTGTAGAAGAATCGTAAACCCAACAACACCACAGTATATATTTATACTATTAAGAAGTATACGTAAAAGCCTTTTATTTTGCTACTTGGCGAAAGACTTATATTTTTAAGTTCTGACAATCACATACTTTGATTACTTCTGTGGCTTATTTGGAAATGATACCAATATTTCGTTAGCTAGACTTACACATAGGTTCTAGGTTTAACTTATGCCTGAAACAAAAGTGTATGTATATCATTTATATTTTAGCTCCATTTTATTTAACTTTCAATGGATGTTACTGAAATATATCTGTGCTCCGAAATTATTATTAATCAATAGTTTTTGTAGATTTACAATGAAAGGTTACTATAACGAATAATTGTGAAGGCTATACATTATTTGTTTGTTTTTCTCACAAGAGTAGACTCTAGTTTGTTAAGGAAAATCTTTAAGGAATAATTTCGTAGTATTATTGTGTATCCCAAAGTTCGAAGTTCTATATGTACAATGATGAGCAATTTAAATTACTTTTGGAACTGATACACAACATAAACTCGCGTACGAACCTGAATCAACGAAATGTGCGGTATTTACTGATTTGATATGATAAGCTATCACATTTTCAATACAATAGAGAGCTGATATTATATTAAACTAATTGAAACATTTAAATATATATTTCTCAAGTAAACGAAGACCCATATTTTAACATTTGATAAAAATAAAGGCATGGTTTATTAATTTTTTTTGTATATTAACATATGAGGCAGATCAGAGCTGCATTTTAGCATCTATTGGTTTATCGCTCAGATTTCTGTTTGATTTTTTCAGAATGTTTGCGCAAAGCTTCAGAAAGGGGTATCTGAATATAGTCGACCCACGTTTGGAATTGATAGAGTAAAAAAGAGCAGCTAGTCAACATCACCCTCCGCCAACTCTTGGGGTACTTTTAAAATAAGGAATAGTGGGGTGTGAAATTTGACAATTGCGTTTTTGCGACAACGAGTCACGAAACATGAACTTACAGATTCCCCGTCCGACCATACTAACCCCTAGGTCATTCCTGACCTTTAGCTTTCTGAGATGTTATCTTGACCAGTGACTTTAAGCGCACTCTAGTTCTGTACTTTGGTCATTAAACTATACTACTCATAGTTTTTCAACCAAGTTTAGTATGTAAAGTTTTATCTGCAACATCTGATGTGATAAAAATTTCAGTTTCAGGTGTAAGTTTTTATTTTGTTTGCTTATGTTCTTCTGCTAATATTTTCGACTATTCTTCACTAAGCGTTTACTCCCCTGTGTCATTCCTATATTTTGGATTATTATTATCGTTGGTATAGAGTCAAAAATTGAAGGCAAAACCTGACATGACCTATTGGTTAAGGCGCAATTTGTGGGGCGAGGAATCGAAACTGGTCACCGAATGTTCTCGCCTTTTTAGCCGTGGTGGCGCTATAATCTGATAATCAAACCCAGTATTCATTTGTATCGATTAGCCCAAATGTTGGCGGTGGGTAGTGTTGACTAGCTGCCTTCTCTCTAGTCCATTGCTGCAAATTAGAAGCAGCTAGCGTAGACAACCCTCGAGTAACTAACTTTGCAAGAAATTCATCAAACAACGACAACAATAATGTTTTTAAATGCATGAGCAAGATAAATAAAGCAAAGTGCTTTAAAATATTACAAAATTCTTTGTAGTGCAAAAAACTTTCTAAAAATAGAAAGAGGTTACATAAATATTTAATTTGTGAAAAAACTTATTCTGGAAATTTGCACTACATATTTCCATCTAGAAGCTTTGTAGAATTGCACCAACATACGAACTCTTAACTCAACATAAGAAATAGGATGTTTTTGATTTTTTTAACTTATCTTATGGTTGCTATAGTTGAAACCCCCGCTAGAATACTTACTTACGAATTTCGCTTATTACTTTGTTTTATTAATGTTATTGTTTCCTGTACAAAGATAGTTGTACCTGCAGTCTCAAAAATATACTTACAATGAATCTTCATAAGAAAAGAAAAAAAAAAACACCTTTTTTATTTGCTCTGACTTTCTATGTAGTTTTTAAACTCTGTCATGATAATCACGAAGTTTGGACGAAATATGTATTTTTGCCGTGTAAGAGTTCATATATTATGAAACTAATTAATATTTCCTATGTATACCATAAAAAATATTTGCAAACAAATAGTTTTGTGAGCATTGGCATCTGGGATGTCTCGTTCCTGTTGCCGCCAGGAGACTGCCAAAACCTGTCCAGCCCTCCTACGGCCAGTCTTGTGTCGATAATTCCAACTAACGTTTCGTAAAGGGCTCACTGTTTAAAGAGGTACGTGAGGCCACACCTGGTGGTAAGACATTGAAGGTAACAATAAAAACGCCCACGCTTAGACTAGAATTCTAATTCTTAGAAGTGATAAGTAAAAGGTTGTTTAGTGAGCTCTCTGCTAACTTTTTAGAAATAAGATATCGACCTATTCATTGAGTTTCCATACTATGAAGTGTGCTTAAAGCGTTGCTCCATGGCGGCTCAGCGGTTAGTCTGAGGGATTATAGCACTAAAAAACAAGTTTCGATACCCGCTGTGGACAGAGACAGACAGCCCATTGTGTACCTTTAAATACCAACAAACCTTAAGTTTTCAGTTAAAAACAAAAAGTCTGTTAGTTAAACACCTCTAACAAGTTACAATCTGAAAACCCTGTGTACAAAAATTAAAGTTGTATCACTCGTCTGACTGGTCTTACTGGAGACAAGATAATACTCTATGACTGCTTGGCTGTCACATAGCATGGCTTGAATTTGAACTTAACCTTTCAGTTGACAGCTGCTACCACCAGGGAGCATGTATTCAAGGTCGTCCGAACATAGTTATTTTACGAAGTAGTCAAATTAAAAGTATAAGGACTGCAAAAAATGAGATAAAATACCGCTAAGAGATATACTGTGAAAGAACAGGATCTTTGATGTTCAGTATACTTTCAAAACAGGGCTATCAAATCAATAATTTTGCAGCTATTTAGTCCGTTAAAGCAGTATATAAATTGGTTTGTTTAGGTGTTTTTGATTATCGTGTTTTTGTAACTCCTTAGCCGGAAAATATCAAAATTCGGAAATTGCACGAATCAGTCTTTATTTATTTTTACATAAAGGTTATACAGACATTTGTTGAAAAATGCCCTAGAGCCGTGTTTCTCAACCCGAACCCCTTCAAATAATAAAGAACTGGTTCGTCGTTGATATTTGATAGGTCTTCACCCTTCTTAATCTTGAGATGGGGAAAAAACTGACTATCAATAAAGATGTCCTGAAGGTTCAAGTACTTTAAAGTTTCGCTATTAAGGAGTAAGTCCTTCCAGGTGTTATTGTCTTGTACTTGAAAGTTTGCTAAAGTTCATACAGACTATTTTGACTATACATGTCATTTAAAAATTTAAATAACTTTTCCTCTGTCATTATAGATTATATTGGAATATAACTTTTGTAAAGAAGACATTGAAATATCCCCCCCAGTGGCACAGTAGCATGTCTGAGGACTTACAACACAAGAAACCTGGTTTCGATACCCGTGAGGGGCAGACGACAGATAGTCCTTTGTGTAGATTTGTGCTCAATTAAAAAGAAACAAACAAATACATTGAAATATTTTCTTTCCATGTATAATGATTCAAGCGAAATAGAGATGGGTGGATTCAGAGTTGGATGGGGAGGATCAAGAAAGAAGTATGTGTACAAATGTAATTCTCTTTCCTTGGTATAGTAAGAAACATACTGAAGTAATAAAAAGTGCATACAATTTTGTTTACATGGGTACAACTACACACAAAATATAAATGTAAAATAACATGCTTCACAAAATACGATTGACTGGCTGTTATTAATCTATGTTTACGTAAGGAATCTCGAAGAGAAACTGATTTTCTTGGCTCTGTCTTGCTTGGCATCTGCAGGCTGCCATGAAACCTTGGATATGTTTACTTATTAAGAAGGCAATGAGTTAGTTTATAACTGTAAACGGCTTGATTGCTTGTTAATATGCATTTCAAGAACCTCTTTAGGTAAAATTGGGATTTATCGATGAATGGACAACAAAGTGAAATCATTGAGACATGACTGGTTCATCACTGACCTTTGATAGGTCTTCATAAGTTTTAATCTTGAGAAGGATCGTACTGCTGAGCATTTTGTAACAGGGAGGACATTTAACAGCTCTATATGTCGCAACCAAGGTTTAACTGGTTTCGATTACTATATACAGACTGCTGTGTCCCAAAAGGTCGAGTTCTTTCAAACTGGGGCTAGGCGCTGCACATTGGTCGGAATACCAGACTGTGGAGTCTTGATTTCGTTGTTCGCATCCCGTTACACCACACCACACACACACACACAGAAAGAATTGCACTTTTTGTATTGGATGCCTTATAAAAGTAACGATCTCGTCCTTCTATGTGGTCTGATAAGAATTGGTGGTGGATGGTGTTGACGCAGCTGCCTTCCCTCTATCAATCACTTTATAATTAAAGACTGCTAGTGCAGTCTGCCTTCATGTAGGTTTGCACAAACTCCAAACAAACCTTTCAAGTGTTCATTGCGCCATGAAGTATTTGATCAGGATTGAAATGACCTGAAAAGGCAAACATAAGTCCATGAAATTGAAAATCTAGTCATTAAATCTTCCAGTTCTGTTATGATATAACGTTATTGATATTTATAGACCATAACTTTTCCCTCTTGTTCGGAGGGGCATACTTAAAGTCACACCACTAAATCTGTAAGTCTGTTTGTACTGCTCAAGGTATCACCAAACTTCCCTTATGTTTCTTCTTTTAGTTTTCTCTTTAAGGGCAGATGTGACTATTTCTACCATTCTGCAGAACTGGAGGAGATCGGCTGCTGGAAGATGCATTTGACGAGATAGCGGCAGTGGCGTATTGTAAACTGAAACAGACACTCTCAATGGTTTAGCAAACTCAATTAATTTTACTGATTAGACCAGTCCATTTACTTCAGTAGTTGATTGAAAACCTACATTTGAAACAAGATTTTTCAACTATGGCTAACAGCTAGGAGCATTTTGTGAAAAGTGATTTGGGGTTACTTCGGACAATGGTTTCGTTTGTTTCTGGCTTATTATGGGTTGCTACATTTTAAAAGTAATTTCTGTAACATAATGATAATAACAGAAAATTGAAAAAAAAAAGAAGTGGGACGTAACTCTTTTCTCCTGAAACCACAATGAGTCAAAGGCTTGTAATGCTTAATTCTTGTTGCTTTGTTTCGAATATTCGCAGAAAGCTTTGCAAAACTAACTGTCCCATAGTTTCAACTGATAGATTAAAGGGAAGACAGCTAGACAACATTAACCACCGCCAACTCTTGGGCTACTCTAATCAAATAGTGGGATTTGATCGTTACTTTTATAATGCACCCACGGCCCCAAAGTGCGGAGCGCGATTTTGCGGCAATGGAACACGAATTATTGACACTCGTATCCACTGGCCGGAACGCCAACTACTAGACCACGCCTTTTTATAGTTGAGTTAATAACTCATGTGTTAATTTGGATGAAAGATGAATGCTTTCCTGTAGCAGTAATATAGCAAAGTAACTGATGAAAGTTCGTCAAAAAATTATCCCAAAGTTCTTGAAAAGTAGACATGTTTTTTTCCAACAATCCCTTAGCTAAATGGACTCATTAAACCACCTCATGAAATGTTAATACTAGGCTGATCTCACAACTTTTATGTAGTTGAGTTACCCGAGAGGCCAACTGAAATAAAGATAGCAGTGGCTATTATGGTGATAAGATCAGGAAGTGTCTCCTTTAGTACGCCTCCACGGAAGGGTTTGTGGGATAAACGATCCAACACGGCCTTTATGCTGATCAATAACGGTTCTACTTTCAGTTTATCGTACGTGTTATGATCATAGATTAAGATATCCCGTACCTGGCCGTTGTGTGAAGCTGGAGCAGTGAAAGTTTCTACCATTCTTCCACGGGGTCGAGAACCGGTAATGGCAAGTCAGCGTACCTGCAAACTAACGTATATTAGGAAGGGCATTGAACTAAAGATCAAGCTGAGAAGAAGCTTGCTGGGATGTGGACGATAAAATTGTTTCCTCACTAACAATATTTTTTTTCTTCGTACTATCAAAGCGTACGTATTCACTGTAGCTGATAGATAAACTAATTCTTGTCTTCCTGTTTTAGTAGCATATGTTCACCTTTTGTCTTTTTCTTAATATCACCCATGAACAAGCGGATTATGACAAACTATGTGATGGAGATATGTTTAGAAAGTATAAAGAGCTGATTTTAACGCTATATTACTTTAGAAAAACCACACGAGCGTGGGAATAGCTGGATGTTTATCGTTTTCTCGTGATTGCAAATGTTTATGACAGGTATACTTTTACTTCGCTTTTCAAGCTTCGTTTTTACAAAAGATAAATTAACAATAAAAAGGAGAGAATAGCTTACTCGAAAGTGTTATTTTATGATAATAACTTTACATGACTTTATGCGATCTTCGCCCATAAAATTTAATAAAGGGTTACTGATTTTCTTGAAATACTACATTATTTCAAATAATACCCTGCTACTGATTTACTGAGGAGTTTACACGTTACTACTTATGGTTAGCCATGATAAGTTTCACTTCTGTTTAAAATTTACTGGAAAATTTATATATTAACACTTACGGTTAACGGTAGTGAGTTTTGCTTCTCTTTAAAATTTAAATAATAGTTTATATATCAACACTTACGGTTAACGGTAGTGAGTTTTGCTTCTCTTTAAAATTTAAAGTATACTTTATGTATGAACACTTACGGTTAACGGTAGTGAGTTTCTCTTCTCGTTAAGCTTTAAAGAAGAGTTTATATATTAACACTTACGGTTAACGGTAGTGAGTTTCGTTTCTCTTTAAGATTTACGGCTGTCATTTTTATGAACTCTGTTGATTTCATGAAACTAATAAAAGACAAGGCTCATTGAGCCAATACAGTGTTGTGTGTGTAAGACTGGAATAAATTGAACGCTGGAGGTTGCAGAAGACAGGATAGCAGCAGTGTTGTAGAGAAAACTGAAATATACACTTTCTGTGATATGGTAAATTCAAGTATATTTCGAAACCTTTAATTCAGAGCTAACGTACTCGTGCGACTATACACGTTGGATTTTGCACAGTTTCGTTATTTAGGTAAATTAATATTATTACCGCCTTAAGTATGGTGTCTGCGTGTGTATTGTTGATCTAAACAATCAATCCAAAGTATTGTTAAAATTCTGCAGTAAAGACTCCTATAGATTTAAAATGTTAGAAGTTTTCAGAACATTACTGCTCGTGATGTAGACGTTCTCTCATTGTTGTTTTTCTGTTTTGCAGATCACAGTAGTTTCCTTCTCATACGTTGAAACTCTGATTGTATATGTTACATGGTTTGATTTTGAAAAAGAAACTAATTATGTTTTTCACAAACACCAGCATACGATTGTTGAATTGTAACTAATGCGCCTTGTGATTCCAGCCTAGGAAAATTATATGACGTTTATTTACGTGAACCATTTCAAACCAAGTAAAAACCTTTTAAAATGTTCACCCTGCATAAAACGCTCTCGAACAATAAAGTCACCACTACGTGAGGCTTCAGAGGACAGCTCATATGAATCCTGTACACTATTAAGAATGACCATTTTCTTTGGTTTTCAGATTCGCCTTCTGTATCTGGAGTTAACATTCAGTGTCTTAGCAACAACATCCAAGTTACCATAGCAACCGGCACTAACTTTAACGGGATGATTTATCCCAAGGGACTTTCAAAGAACTCCTCCTGTATGATGGAGTATTCAACTATCGAAGGGCAGGTTACTTACACTCTGCCATTACATGCTTGTAACACCATGAACACTGATCTAGTAAGTATCTACTCTCTTACAAAAACTTAATTGCTTGTAACACCATAAACACTGGTCGAGTACTACTCTCTTACAAAAACTTAATTGCTTGTAACACCATAAACACTGGTCGAGTACTACTCTCTTACAAAAACTTAATTTCTTGTAACAAACACCATGAACATCTAGTAAGTATCTACTCTCTTAAAATATACCATTATTATAACACGATGAATACCGAAAATAATATTAAGTTAGTTGTTTTAATCTTAAATAGTATATTGAAATTTTAGAAATTATATGAATTTAAAACTTCATTAGTTTCCATGGCCAGATCTTTTTTATGAAGTTTGTTGGTTGATAACAAGGTTGGATTTTGTGTGTGCTTGAATTGTGACAATACAGAGGTGAATTTAATTTACATTGAGGTCATTTGAGGGTGATGTTCGTTAATGTGTCAATATTTATAAAGATATTAAACTTGTGACCTCATTCTTAGAAACGCCATAGAAAAGATCATATAATTATCAAACATTGTTCTTTCAAGTTACTGGAAATACAGAGGAAATGATCGAACCATTATTGATTACTTCATTAAACGTGGGAAAGATGGGAACTTAAGATCTGTAGTGTTATAAGCATTGGTTAAGAGCTAACGACTGCGTCTTACGTGGTATAATTAAACACATGTATCGTGTATAGAGTCGAAAATAATAAAGTATATGACCGTAGCCACTGGTGTAACTTTCGTTTCAAAAGTGGGAAGGGGGGGGGTAGGTTTTTTTAGCTGGAGTGTCCACGAAGTTATTATATCAAAATAGAAAAAAAAAGTAATCAAAAGTGTGGGGGAGCATCTCCCCATGGCCGTAGGTATGTTGAAGCACGATAAGGCAGTATCCTAATCGTTTTTACTGGCTAAGTTGAACGAGTCAGAATACGTATGGTTGTTAATTCACTGAATGTATACGATAAATCAGACTAGTTCTGACCATTTCTGTAGACTATTGTATTTTTTAAATCTAGAACAGAACTGTGCCAAATAACCATAGTTTTTACATAGTGTTTTAACGTCTGACTACGGTACTGAAAAAAGAAAATTACGTAATGGAGAGATAGACTGGTTTTCAGTATTATTCAAAGTTGTTAGGTTCAGCATGTATGTGTTCACGTTTCAATAGTCATGACTGGTACCTCACCTATAACAGAAATCTTAACCAAATATACATTGTGTCATTAAATATTACTGAAATGGTAATTACAGCTTTAAAACCTCGGTATTTTGTTTCGCAGAATGATGGTGTAGAATATTTCAACACTGTTGTTGTCCAACCACACCGAAAGCTGGTGACCAATCAGGGCCGAGGCTACCACGTAAGATGCCGATACCAGACAAAGGAAAAGAGTATTATTTCAAACTTCAATGTTAGGTAAAACTCATCGTGCATTTCTTGATACATAGTTGTCATTTTCTTGTCAAAAAAAGGAGAAAAGAAGGTAACATTAATTAAATTTTAAGTAACTATTTTCTTTCATTGAACAACAGCTGTAACCGTGACATGAAGAAACGGATACACAAGGACGTGTAATATTGCATCACGAATAATACCAGAGAGTAAGCGTTTACAGTATATGTAACATATCCTTTCTAAAGAGAAGTGATTAGTGGTTACGCTTGTATATATAAATTAAAAAATCACATATGTACTTCATAATGTACTGGTTCTTAAAAACAACAACGTTTGAATCGTGGCTGTTCGCTTGGCCTTGATAACGTGTGTAGGAGGTCCTCCAAGTAGAAGATGTACATTATTCTGCTTAGCTGAGCTGTCTTAAGTTTTTTTTTGTTTTCTTCAGTGGATCTTGTTAACTTCGAACGTGAACTTACATCCGATGATTTCAGACAAATTACTCCAATCACGGTCACCCGCCTATACTCACACCGGTCACTGATGACTTGTACCATGTAGCCAATTTTGTAAAAACTAACCAACCGTCTGCGTGTAGCTTATTTCAGAGGAGGTGGGGGGGGGGGGGAGCTATTACTGGGAAGGAAAGTTAGTAGCGTCCTTCATGGCGGTGAATATCCTTGAGACACCGTGAAAGTTCATTCACATTCCTTGAAGAGGTAGTGAAGTCAGCTACGGTCCAGTGACGTTCGCAGTTACTGAGAGCTACCCAGTCACTTAAGCGTGGCTGGTAGACACATTATCAGGTAGCTCATGCACATCTACCTTACAATAGCAACTATGAGATGACTGTGTTGTTGTTGTTCACAATATTAATTTCAACACGCTATAGAAATGGCAGTTACTGCACATCACACATTTCAGTCATCCGGAAGTCAATATGTAAAATATCCCTCCATGTCCGCTTCCCTCTTCTTTGGCTATTGTTTCTTTGCTCTGTTAATCTTGTCCACTATTATAATTATATCTGCTTCCCTCGATGGTACTGCGGTAAGTTTACGGACTTACAACGCTGCAATCGGAGGTTCGATTCCCCGTGGTAGACGCAGCAGATAGCCCAATATTGCTTTGCTCTAAAACATACAAGTAAACACAAACTCTATATCTGCTGTAAACTTCACTTTCTTTAAGATTTTACCTTTTAGATGTTCCACTTACCTATTTTTATTTCTTACTTAACTGATAGCTCAATTCTTTTGCTAATGTATAAGGTTACTGCGCCTAGCAGAGTTGTGTATTTTTAGGCGAACTCTTAGTGTCAAGACGTTAATTCCGACACTTAGTCCCTGTTTCAGTAAATTGTCGTTGTGAGTTCCATCTGATTATTATATTTCCCTTATATTATTATATTAGCTTAGAAATGACAATTTTATTGTCACTGTCCTATCTTTACTTTAGCTTGGAAGTTACAACTTTATTGTCACTGTCCACTCCTTCCTTTAGCTTGGAAGTTACAACTTTATTGTCACTGTCCACTCCTTCCTTTAGCTTGGAAGTTACAACTTTATTGTCACTGTCCTATCCTTGCTTTTACTTGGAAGTTACAACTCTGTTGTCACTGTCCTCTCCTTACTTTAGCTTGGAAGTTACAACTTTATTGTCACTGTCCTATCCTTGCTTTTGCTTGGAAGTTACAACTCTATTGTCACTGTCCTCTCCTTACTTTAGCTTGGAAGTTACAACTTTATTGTCACTGTCCTCTCCTTACTTTAGCTTGGAAGTTACGACTTTATCGTCACTGTCCTATCTTTGATTTAGCTTGGAAGTTGCAACTTTATTGCCACTGTCCACTCCTTGCTTTAGCTTAGAAGTTACAACTTTATTGTCACTGTCCTATCTTTGATTTAGCTTAGAAGTTACAACTTTATTGTCACTGTCCTATCCTTGCTTTAGCTTGGAAGTTACAACTTTATCGTCACTGTCCTATCTTTGATTTAGCTTAGAAGCTACAACTTTATTATCACTGTCCTATCCTTGCTTTAGCTTGGAAGTTACAACTTTATTGTCACTGTCCTCTCCTTACTTTACCTTGGAAGTTACAACTTTATTGTCACTGTCCTATCCTTGCTTTAGCTTGGAAGTTTCAACTTTATTGCCACTGTCCACTCCTTGCTTTAGCTTAGAAGTTACAACTTTATTGTCACTGTCCTATCTTTGATTTAGCTTAGAAGTTACAACTTTATTGTCACTGTCCTATTCTTGCTTTAGCTTGGAAGTTACAACTTTATCGTCACTGTCCTATCTTTGATTTACCTTAGAAGTTACAACATTATTATCACTGTCCTATCCTTGCTTTAGCTTAGAAGTTACAACTGCATTTTCACTGTCATATATTTGCTTTAGCTTAGAAGTTACAACTGCATTTTCACTGTCATATATTTGCTTTAGCTTGGAAGTTACAACTTTATTGTCACTGTCCTTTTCTTACTTTAGCTTGGAAGTTACAACTTTATTGTCACTGTCCTATCTTTGATTTAGCTTAGAAGTTACAACTTTATTGTCAATGTTCAATCTTTGCTTTAGCTTAGAAGTTACAACTTTATTGTCAATGTTCAATCTTTGCTTTAGCTTAGAAGTTAAAACTTTATTTCCACTATCTTATCCTGTTTCAGGTTATTAATTATGACTTTAATGTTACTGCTCTATCCCTGTTTCAGTTATTAATCATGACTTTAATGTTACTGCCCTATCTCTATTTCAAGTTATTAAGTATGAGTTAATTGTATTTATGCTATCCTTGTTTAAGGTTATTAATTATAGCTTTAATGTTACTGCCCTACCCCTATTTCAGGTTATTAAATATGACCTTATTGTGCTTGTGCTGTTCCTGTTTTAGGTTATTAAGTATGACTTTATTGTCTTTATGCTATCCCTGTTTCAGATTAGTAAGTGTAACTTTAACATCAGTTACATGTTCATGTTTCCTTGTGTAATTTTCCCGTTTTTGTTTTGTTTTCAGTATGTTGGGTACAACTCCCATGTATGCTACTGCCCCAATGCCGGTTTGTACCATGAAAATTTTCCAAGGAGATTTTGATCACGCGTTTGTTGCTGAAAATGTCAAGATTGGTGACCGTCTCACACTGGTCATCAATATCGATCTTCAAGGTAAACCTTAAGTGTCGATTATATTTTAATTTATCACGTATTTTTAGACTTTTTCACATAGAAATTGGATATCCTATATATTTAATGTTTGTAGTTTTTTTGTTTTATATAAGGTCATGTGAAAATATAAAAAAAAGACTTTGACATCATTTAAACATACAAGTTAAACCATATTTCTATTTAAAAATCCTAAAAACATTAAAAGACTAACTCTAACATCAAGGACGAAGTTATTATTATTATCCTTATACATCTTTAAAACCTGGATACGGATCGTGAATCAGCGTTTAAGGTTTTCTATCAACGGGTAATAAACCGTTGTACACGCTCTCTTCTTCTGAGGCGGGAGGAGGTTACAAAACGTTTAATATTTTGTTATCAAGACAGCGTCAACCAATCACGACCCGTGGAATGGCTGTGTTTCGTGATCAAGTAATTCTTTATAGCGCTTTCAAGATCTACTTCTTATTCCAGATATCTATGGTATGAAGGTTACGAACTGCTTGGTTCGTGATGGGCTCAACTGGGGAGAACAACCTTTAATCAACAACGATGGGTACGTATGCAATTTTTTTGTTTCGCGAACCTCAGTGCACACTGTCCACAATATTATTAATGATTAATCATTACATGGGATAACGTATTGAATCAGTTAACTTATTATTAACTAACACTATTTTCATGTATAGTCATGACTCGAGGGTGTCTTACTTTAAGGTTTGTGTAGTGTTGAATATACTTATCAGAATATACATTTGAAACGATAAAGAGTCTGATCGAAGGACTCAGCGTTATTGAACTTCAGGTAAGATATTTCATGAGAAGAATCGCTTTGCGTTATTTATTTAATAACAGTGCTTATATCTGTAAGTATAAGCACTCGCATACATACAAATATAAGCCTTCGTAAAATTCTCAAGAAGAGAAATAAAATTACATTAAATAAAATTAAACTTACAATTACGTGTAGCTTCTGGTAGAGTTGAATGTATAAAAAACGTGCTTTATATATATATATATACCGGGGCCTTTCGAGTACAATAGGAATTATTCCTACTGAGATTTATAGGGTTTACAGTAACTTGATAACGTTATTGTGTCTCTTTTAACAACCAGAAAAGGCTTAATTTGATTACAGTTTAAAGCTATGTAATAAGTTACAAAGCTTAACTTATGTAGTGCTAATTGAAACGACTGTCAGATTTAAGGAACTCAGATTCTTTACTATTTATGAAATCCAAGATTTATTATCCATGCTGAAGTTTGGCATTGAATTTTTAAGTAATGGGCTCTTTTATTGTAGCAGAAAAATATTTGAAAAGTTTTTTATTTCTCCTGTGGCTTATTTATTTTGTGATTATTGCAGATGTCCAGTTGATCCCGAGATTATGGGTCCGTTTGACTACACCCAGAACAAAACCCGAGCAGTGGTGAACTTTCAAGCTCACAAGTTCCCTTACACGTCCTCTGTCTATTATCAGTGTAACGTCAAGCTGTGCTTGAAGAAGGGCGGAGGCTGTGATGATGTGGTAGGTTAGGTGTAGAATCTTCAGTTACATATAAATTAAACCCACCTTGTCATATATGGCTACACACAGGACAAACGTTCTGCTGTATAGGTGTATCTAACAACACATTTGTAGTTAAAACTCTGTACAGCATTTTGGACAACATTTTTCCAGTCTGCTATTAGCAAGAATAAATTGTAGTAATGCATTTATTTTACATATCATTAGTCAACATGTTTTAAATATTATGTAGCTCAATGTTAGACATTTTAGCAATATACAGATAATATACTTTGGTTTGATGTAGTTTATTTATCATTCTCGTTGATTAACAATTAGTAAAGTAAAATGTAACGATTTAACTGGAATTTCGCGACTTAAAGATTTATGTATGTATCACGTTTAAACATCACAATTTTGTATTTACTTTGTTTCTGCCATTCTCCAGCCCCCGCAGTGTGACCCCAGCGGAAGGAATATCTTGAAACGCCGAAGGAAGAGAGAAAGTGAATTGGAAGAAAAAGGTGATCTTACGAAATTGAGGCAGGAGGAGCAGGATGTGCGTGATTTAAACATAGAAGTATTTTCTGGTCTCCATGTGAACGAAGTTGATAATTTGAACACTGATGACGGTAAGTTATTACCATTGAAAAAAAAAACAAAAAAACTTTATTAGTATATTCGTTATTTAGAATTATTTCATCTTCGTCTATAACTAAAGCCAAATAAAAATTTGGAACGTAAGATTTTCCAGCATAATTAAAAAGCCCCACGAATAAAGAATTGGCTACAGTTTTAGGTGTTTCCAACAGCGATGTGCAGGACGTGGCTAGCATATCAGGAACTGTGAATTCGGAAGTTCCTGGTTTGCGACCCGTTGCCATAAAATTTTGCTCCAAATTTTGGGTCTGTGGGTGCAATATAAAAGTGACGATAAATCCCACCATCCGCTCAAAATTTGCGGTAGGTGCTGTTGACTAGTTAGCCTCTTCACCTCTGGATTGTAGATCATCACTTCAAAGTGAGGGACGACTAGGCGCATATTGTCCTTCTGTAGCTTGGGGCAATACTCTGGAACAAACCAATAGCTGAGCTAAAACAAACATTTTGGAGGATTTTATCATAAAAAGTGGCCTATTTTTGTTGCCGCTAATACTTAGAATTTCACATTGCTTAACACAGTCTATTATAGTTTCGTGGGTGGGAGAATGACCTTATTCTTTGTGTAAATATTCTCACTTTAATTGAGTATTGAAACCAAGCTTTTCATTTTTGTAAAATGCACATAATGGGAAAATTATTAATTTTTTAATATGTTCAAGGGCTCGGCATGGCCAGGTGGTTAGGAAGCTTGACTCACAATCTGCGGGTCGCGGGTTCGAATCCCCGTCACACCAAACATGCTCGCCCTTTCAGCCAAAGGGGTGTTATAATGGGACGGTCAATCCCACTATTCGTTGGTAGAAGAGTAGCCCAAGAGTTGGCGGTGGGTGGTGATGACTAGCTGTCTTCCCTCTAGTCGTACACTGCTAAATTAGGGACGGCTAGCGCACATGGCCTTCGTGTAGCTTTGCGCGAAATTCAAAACAAACAAACAAACAATATGTTCAAAATATTAAGTAATTATTATTATTTGAATTACTTTTCTTTTTCCAGTTTAGATAGTAGAGAGGTGTTGTTTAGTCCGCACATGTGCATGTGGTGCCGTTCATGTCAAAATTTCCAGTTCTTTTTCTTTTTATGGTTTAGCCTCGTTAATCTAAATCTGTGTTAAAGTCGCTAGCACATCACAGGTTTTCAATAATGATAATTCCTATTTTCAAGTAAATATGTTATTAAAAAAGAGATATTTCTTGAACGTAAATATTTTATTACAGAAATTATTAATACAAATATCCCAATATAACTAAACCATCTCAGCAAATATCTCTTACTGTGTTTGTCGACAAAAATGAAATATGAGGGTGATGTTCCAAACTTAGTTTGGGAGATGTAAAATTTAGAAAACATTTTTGTCATGAATATATATAATTAATATAACAATACCAACATGATATACTTTCATACAGAAATTTCCTTTAAAATCCCTCAAGCGAGAAATAATAGTCTTAACGTGTTCAAAGCTCATTCATACTTTTTATATTGTATTTTATTTCCACAACAATAATATTTTCTCAAAAAAAACTTGTGTCGCAGTATTATTGGCCCTAAAGGGACAACTTAAATGGTGTTTTGAAGTTTCGAATCCATTAAGTAAGAAACGCTACATGCTTGATTTAAAAAAATATTCACACTATTAACATTTTAATTATGTGATATTTCTTTACTGAACAGAGCCTGGAATAAAAACGCAGCCTTCAGTTGGCGATGATGAGTTTTGTGTTTCTACTAGAAAATTCGCTATTGGTATTGCCATTGCTGGAGTCTTGCTAATGTTAGCAGTCATGTTGCTCGTGGCCTGTATCCTTCACCGCCGCCGCAGGAGAAAAGGGGCCAGTACAGCCTGCAGTTCTATCTACTCTGGACCGTACTCTAACGCTGCATACAGCAGGGACTGAGTCTTGACAAGACATTTGTGAACGGGCGTGGGAAGAGGTCAAAGCGCCTTGAAAGACAAGCAGTTATATTGACCCCGTGATATTTATGGACAGATTTTATATCAAATGATCCTCTGAAGTCGTTAATAATTTACAATAGTTTTTAAAAAATCAGCAACAAGCTAAAATAAGTATATTGGAATCAGTTCAGAGTGTAAATTACTTTAAACGATTGAATGCTAAATTATTTTCATTTCATAACTAGCTTAAATATAAATGCTAATTTTTCGTTTTTAATACTAGGAAAACGAATGCACGTATTTCACGTAGCATGGGTTTTGAAATATTCTATGGTGTTTTTGTCATTGTTTGTGGTGTTGGTATCCATGGTGTTACTGTTCGTAATATAGGTTTCCATGGCGTATTGTTAACGTCCGTGGTACAAATTTTGGAATAGTCTACGGTGTTTTTGTTATTGTTCCTGGTATAAGTTTCCGTGGTATCACTGTTCTTGTTCGTATTATAAATTTAGGAATAGTGTTTTTGTCATTATTCGTGGTATAGATTTCCACGGTGTTATTGTTCGTGTTGTAACTATAGATCTTTTCGGTTTCTTTGACTATTTTTACAAATTGATTTCATCTTATTTCAACTTCGCATTATATATATACCGTATGAAGGATTCTCTAATTTATAACGACACAAACTTCAAGGCTATCTAGAACGTACTATACCAAAAGATGGAGCCAAACTGTTTGAAGCTTGTTTACACTATATCTAACCAAACTTCATGATTACTGGGAAGGTTTCTTTTTACTGAAAGTAAAATTACTTCAGTTATGATAACTTAACAGAAGAAGCAGTGCCAAAGTTTTTTTTTTGTATTCCAGATTACTCTTTCTGTAAGTTAACCTAAGATATTATGTTAATTTAAAATGTTTTAGTGGGTTATGGTGTCCTTCATGTCATTGTGAACTTTTAAAAAATATTGTCACTTATAGGCATATTATTACTATTAATAAGTTCTGGAGGAAGATTTTTTAACGACTAGAAAAATGCCAGTTTAAGATAAAGACATTTTTATTTGGTTCTTCCTTTTCAACTGTTGGTTTCCTACCTTTGGATGTTGGTTCAAATTCTGAAGTTAAAAAAGCGTTCAGTACATATTAAATTGTTTGTCATTGTCTTGTTTACGTGTTTCATATTTATTTGTTGATGAAGAAAAAAGTTAAATGAAAAATCACGTGCTTTGAGATGAGATTTATGGTTATATTTGGTGATTTTTTTTTTATTCATATACAATTTGATAAGTGGCCGTTGTAACAGCGACTGAAAATTCGTAGATAATCGCCACGGGGTTACCCTTTGAAAATCTAAAGGATAATTACTTAACAATCCTAAAGTGTCTTGCAAACTGTGTTCAGTGTCATTAATTGTGCACTACATTTACTTCAACTTTTTAATACATCTCTTTCTAATTGTATCTTTAAAAAGTTCTAAGTTAGCTCATAATGTGTAACAAGCAGTGTTTTACTTAGCATAAACACTATGTAAACCGTAGGCTGGTCTTATTATTTTCTATTGAAAGTCTGATGTGATACGGAACTGCCAGACACTGGTAAAAAAAAGGGAGTCGAAATTGGGTTCTTATCAAGCATAAACTTCTATAGTGTCATAGCTGCTGCCTTAAAATATTTTCGTCTTAAAAAATAACTCGAAAACGGGTGTTAGAAGCGGGAGATTTTGTGTTATGTTTTCTATTGAGTGTCTACAAGAAAATATCACACTTTAATCACTATCTCAAATCATACAAAATACTTTGAATCCTATCTATACAGCATTCTTTCTTCCTGAAATCATTTTTTACAGAATATTTCGTGAAAGCCAGCAATGTATTTGCCAATAAATGACCATTTTGTTGTTTGTATTTTGAAATGAGTTAGAGGAGAATTTACAAAACTTGGAGATTTTAAGTGTGCACCCAGAAATACTTCCACGTCACGAGTAATGTTTATTCCCCATGAGTCGTCTTTTGATTACATTTTTATGCTTGACGTTGTATTAGAAAATTGTTTTTTACCTTCCGGAATTTTGGAAATTTCTAAATGGGACGAAAGAAAAACAAAACATAACAGCAAATAAAAGGTTTGTGATTGTACATATATATGTATAGCAGTCGGCCCAAATAGGCAGCTACAGAAAGGTGAAAGGTTCAGTAAAAAAACATACTAAGTTGTTTAAACATTTAGCTGTGATGTTTTAGTCTAAGAAATGGTGTGGGCTTTTTTATTTTTGTTTTTTAAAGAAAGAATCTCTTCTGCCAACCTTTACAGCCCTTGCTGCAAAGCGACTGGTGATTCAAACATTTGTCTTACCTAGAGGTGGTACGGAGATTTTCTTTAAACTCTATCCGTAAACTCATGATAAACTTAAAGACTTAAATGTATGGAATTAGAATGCCCGGTTTTATTTTTCTGTCCAGTAATGTTTCAATAACTATGGTGCTAAATGTAGTTGTACGCAACTTTGGATGTAGGTTCATTATGATATTTGTAACATTTTAAACATGGTGTTCTAAATAAACTTACACAGTTGATTTGTTTCTCTTTTACGTTTGAAGTGCCGTAAATAGCTATGTTTTAAAGGACTAAAAAGTTGATGAAGTGTTTGAAGTACAATTAGAATGTAATGATTAATTCTTAACAAAAAGTGTAAACTCGTTTCGCAAGCTCCTAGAACAGTCTGTGACTAAAATGTTTTACTACTGCCTCGTAAGTTATTGACTTTTAATGGAGGTTAATCCACTGTAACCGACAACTTACAAATGATATACCTATACGTTGCATCATCGTAAAAGGAGAACACAAAACATCGAGTGATTAAAATAAAACAATTTATTTAATAGTGGGAGTTGACCACGTAAAAATAATAGCTATTTTGGTCACCACAATACTGGGAAAACGATAAAAACTGGGAGTTGACCACGTAAAAATAATAGCTATTTTGGTCACCACAATACTGGGAAAACGATAAAAACTGGGAGTTGACCACGTAAAAATAATAGCTATTTTGGTCACCACAATATTGGGAAAACGATAAAAACCACTAAAATTGCCTTTCAACTATAATTTAGTATTAAAGCTTCCGAAAAATACTAATATTATGTTCATTAGTTCACATCTTGCAGAAATGTCTTCATTTGAAAATGATTTCTCCCCCACCTCACACATTTCTTTGTGTCAATATTTTGGTGAAAGACCTTTGATTTTTTCAAAGTAATTTACCTAAAGACCTAAGTTGCAATCATAATGCTGGAAAGTGTGATGTTAGCATAAAACGTATATGTTATGGATGCAGTCACGATGGGGCTGATATTGACGTCAACTCGATTAGAACGAGAGGTGTTTCAAAACTTTAGGATCCAATCAAAAAATGACAAGAAAACTGCGAAACAAAAGGAATGTAAAGTAAGATACTTTGTTATTTTCATTCTCGTTCTCTTAGATCGTTCAGCGATCGACAGACTCAGACCTCAACCAACAAAAGTCATAAGAAATATTTTAGAACATTTATTGTTGTTTCTACTAAATGTCCAAAATGTTTTAGATGTCATTAATAGGTCGAACAATCATTCTATCTTCACCGACGTTAAAACAACATTTTGGAGATTTTATTACGTTTATCGAAGCAAGAGATCGAATCCTAAACTCATGCACAATTTGATCCAGTTATATCGTTCAGAAGTGCCACCAAAACATTGCAATGTGTACGATGGGCTTGTAGTTTGAGGGTTAAATCCAAAATAATTTTAATCAAAAATATTTCCTTTAAACGTTATGGTGAAATAACCGCTTTATGTGTTTTAAAAGTGTAAATTTATGATTTTTATTGAAATGTTATTTAAATGTTGATAAAAACTGCCTTCGTATTTTCAAATTAGTTATTTTAAAGAAAAATCTGACGAAAGAAAATATGAAACAGATTTTTGGCTGTTTTAAATCAGATTTAATCATGTGTCAAGTAGTATTGACTGACTTTATTCTCATCAGCTTTCGCTAACGAGAGTATCATTGATATTTCAACTACCAGCTAAGGATTAATCATAGACTACTAGAATACTTGCATATGTTAATACAGTGGCATGCTACAAGTTTCGCTCATGTACATTTGGTTTACAGTTTCCGGCCATCCAACAGCACAATTCCGCCATGTTGTACTTACAGCTGGACGATATAAAAACTTTTCGGAATGACGATATTCATAGAGTGAGATTACGATACAAGAATCTCTAATGTTCTCCATGAAATATAACATAGAATTTGGGATAGTAACTGGTCTGAAACCATACCCAATCTGAAGCATTATCCTAGTCCGCAAAGTGAACCCTAGAGTCATAAAAGATAATTTTTCGACCCAAAAAAGGCATTGCAATGAAGCTTGAAAAATATTCTGATACCATTAACAAGAAAATAAACTTGACAGTTGATGAAGGCTCACAACACAAAATCTCATAAACTTTCCTTCACATCTTGAAATCAACTTCTATTTTTAGGAAAAAGCTTTTGGTTTGTAGTTTGGATCCTGGAAGATAATTTTTATAACGTACAAGTAACTCTACAAATCTTCAGCACAACATTACTTGACGATTAAGTCCAGTGATTACGTAATGGTTTAGATTGTGCTGAAAACCTTCCTCGAATGTATATCTGAGGAAGTGTATATGACCCTCACATGTTTCTAAACCTTTAAATTTTGTGCATATAAGTTTTCTGATCACATATACACATAATCTCTACTAGACATTCAGAAGTATTAGCTAATTCGAAGAAATAGACCAAACTGAGCCCATACTTTTTCTATGTACATAGGTTGGGTGCTGCAATTAGTGATAATAACTTCGTTTTGATTACCTTTACAATTACTCAAGTTTTTAAAACATCATTAAAGAAAATTGAATAAGCCATAGGTGTTGAAGCTAAATAATATTAGGTAATAAATCGTTGATAAACAATTTTTATGTGGACAATCTGCTGTTGAAACAAGTAACTGACGAAGATTCACGTTGGAGTGTTGAAATGCCATCGCTGCTCTCCGTTTCAACAGCAGGCTGTCCGTGTATAAACCTTGTTTGTGAACGATTCATTACCTCCTATCCACGTGTTTTAGAAGCAATAAAACTAAAGTGAATGATCCAAGCATTCCAAGACGACGCCACAATACTACTTACTAGTTTTTTAGACGTGGAAGAAAAGTAGAGTTTGTGATTCGCCGTACTATAGTTTAAAAAAATAACGTTTTGTAATTAACCAGCGTACATCTATACATAAGATTACAGTGAACGTTCTTAATATTTTCTCCACACAATCGGTATATATAAATGGATGAAATATAACCTATTAGGTTCACATTCATTGCTCACAGTATTCACTCTAAACATCACTGAAACCAAATCATTTACATTGCACAAAATTTACTCTTGTTATGAAATAACAAGAACAACAACAAAAAAAAAAAAAAGATTTTGAGACTGCTCTAAGTTTTCCTTGGTAAATTATTTGCTTCGATATTAATTTAGTTTGGTTTGTTTTGAATTTCGTACAAAGCTACTCGAGGGCTATCTGCGCTAGCATCCCTAATTTAGCAGTGATAGACTAGAGGTAACGAAGCTAACCACTACCACTCACTGCAAACGCTTGGGCCACTCTTTTACCAACGAAAGGTGGGATTGACCATCACATAATAATGCCTCCACAGCTGAAAGGACGAGCATTTTCGGTGATGGAGATTCCGACCCGCGACCCGCAGGTTGCGAGTCGAGCGCCCTAACCACTAGGCCATGGCAGGCCGCTTGGATTTTGACATGAGTCCAGACGAGGCCTAGAGGTTAGAGTGATCAGACTGTGAATTTAGTTGTTCGTGTTCTGTTGTCGTGAAAAAAAAAACAAGACGCTCTCCGCACTTTGGGGCTGTAGGTAAGATATGAGAGAGACGCTCCAATCCCATTATTCGACCAGATAGGTGTAACACAAGAGTTGGAAAGCGCGGTTCTGTTCACTAGATCAGTTCAAAATTAGGAACAGCTGTGGCTTGTCGCGAAAATTTCCAAACGAAATTTTCTCTGTGACATGGTGTTAGAGTCCTACTTCTTTTTTAATAGAAAGAATATCTAGACATGATATATTCTTATGATCAGGCTGAGTGTGATCTAGAGGCTAGCGTGCTGAGTAGTAGATCCGAGGGTCTATTGCTCGCGTCTCGTTACCACACACACGCACACAAAATAAAAATCGTATCCTGTACTTTGGAGCGGTATGTGCGTTATTAGTGTGACGGTCAAATACCACTATTCGATTAGAGTAGTACAAAATTTGGCGGTGGGTGTTGTTGACTAGCTGCATTTCCTTTACTATTATAAGTTAAATATTAGGAACGGCTAGCGCAGCTAGCAATTGTACAGCTTTGCAAGAATATCTGAAACAAAGCAAACCAAACCTTGAGTGCAAACAATCGTCACAAGGTTGTTAAAGCCATTGGCATAACCTCACAGAAATTCTTAAACAATTAAGAATTTGACGCTTACTTATGTGAAGGTCAATGGCTCAAAAGAGCGCGATAAACTACGAGAGAACATTTCAAAATATTTCTCATAATGCTATAACCCTTGTGTCTTTCTCTTTAAGATGGAAACAGAAATAAACATACGCCTATAAAAAATGTAATAATTTTATCAATCCGTCATGTATATAAAAATGGCTTTTAATTACTAGATAGGAACTGCTGTGTAAAGTTTGGAGCCTTTTATGGTTACAATGCGAAGATTAATTTAGTTGATATCAGTGATTAGGAACTTGTGAACGTTACAATTATGCAAAGCTTGTTAGTTCACCTGAACGACACTTTATGCACACATTAAGTTAAAGGTCAGGTCAAAGATCCACATGATTCAGTAATAACTGTTCCTAATTTTGAACTGCGAAATAAAGAGAAGACAACTAGTTGGAAGCACCCGCCGCATGAAGCAGTTGCCTTTAACCGAATGACACACACCGATAACTGGAAGTGCGACGCCATCATTTCTTGAAAGCACAGATTGTTTTATAGGAAAAATATCTTCATTATTAGCCTTGGTTGAGATATCAGAATATTTTAGATGGAAACCTACATCATAATCCCTTAGAACAGGTTTGACCAACTTTTTTGAAGCTCAAGAACAGAAAGATATAGTGTAAGAGATAAGAAACTATAACTTTCAAAAATTCTAAAAAACAACAGTAATCAATCTTCTCTGATGTCTTACTAGTTACTATAACAACAATAATCTTCTCTGATATCTTACCTTTTACTATAACAACAATAATCTTCTCTGATATCTTACCTTTTACTGTAACAACAGTAATCTTCTCTGATATCTTACCTTTTACTGTAACAACAGTAATCTTCTCTGATATCTTACCTTTTACTGTAACAACAGTAATCTTCTCTGATATCTTACCTTTTACTGTAACAACAGTAATCTTTTCTGATATCTTACCTTTTACTGTAACAACAGTAATCATCTCTGATATCTTACCTTTTACTGTAACAACAGTAATCTTCTCTGATATCTTACCTTTTACTATAACAACAGTAATCTTCTCTGATATCTTACCTTTTACTATAACAACAGTAATCTTCTCTGATATCTTACCTTTTACTATAACAACAGTAATCTTCTCTGATATCTTACCTTTTACTGTATGACTACAGCTGATAAACAGTTGATTGGTTAATGGTAAATTATGTTCTGCTATGTAGCATTTACGTAGAAAGAGAAAAATAAGCATTGCCTACCTAGAAATATATTACTACTGTAGAACCACCTTGCATCCACTGAAAACCGACAAGATGTCCGCAAGACGCCGATTGGCTATCTCTGCCTTAGAACATAAGTGCTAAACTAGGTTATCGTAATTAGCTTCATACGAAAAGCAAACAAATTAGCATATATTATCATGCATACAATATGGACTTGTGTGCTTGTGAACAAAACAAAGCCAATAATTTGCCTTCGAAACCGACAAACAATCAAGTTTTAATGTGCATCTTGGCTGAGAACGTGTTTTAGCTTCCTTCTTTATTATTGTGTTTTTGGATTTTTTTACGTGCAAGTATTTTAAATAGCACTTGTAGTTTACATATGACACTATCCAACTTTTGGAACATTTCTAGCCAACTGAAGGTAGAACTCAATGTAAGTTTCATTCCCAATTTATTGTTCAAAACTGGCATATTAAGCAACTTAAAAAGTGTATTTTATTCAGTGCCAACAATTATACAAAATTATTTGGAATTACTGTAGAAGGCACTTTGACCTAAGCTAGAGATCTCCCCTTCTTATATATATTTATTTATTATTTACTAATTTACATGCCAGAGGTCAAAGGATGGGTCAAAGCACATTTTCTTCTCCCACCAACTGTAGATTGCCATAGCGTAAACGTTTGTCAGGGCGTTTTCAAGGTATCGTTGCGCTGTCCACCAACCACAGAGAGGTAATCGGTCGACAGTAGCCACTTTAAATTTATAACATAGTACTAATTCTAGTGTATCACTCTCATTATTATTAACACCGAGTATTAAATTTAAATAAGATTATTTTAAAAATACTTATAATACTTGTTGAATTTGGCACTGGCCTCGGACAAACTTTGCCACCTTCTCAATGTTCTTCTAGTTATAATGTCCAATTCAGTTTAACTTAAATTGCATCTGCCCTTCCAACATACTCTCGAATTTGCTGCACTTCTATATTTCTACCCTTTTCCCACTTTACCATTGTGACCTTTGTTCCATCTTTTCCTCTTCTCTAACTCTACATGTTATTTCACTGACGACATCATTTGGAGATCTTACCAAGTCAGCCAAAAGATGCGCCTTACCAGCTAGGTGGTACACGGAATTATTGAATGATATACTCCTATGACCTGTGATATAGGTTACTAACAGATCAGCCGTCAAGTCTCTCATAGACTTTACCCAATTTTGTGATGTGGTATTTGTCTGGAGTATGATCCAATCATGATCTTCACTGTTACTTGTAAACAAACAAGTGCATTCTCTTATGATAACTATGGTTCACATTCTACTCTGAATGTGACGAATCGTCCAGTTTCTGCGTCTAGTTATTCAAACATTAGATGTTTATCTCTCCACACGACTCCTACCAATACTCTTTCCCTTAAACTCCCTTATATTAACTGCATTTACCATATCCAAAAGCAGCCTGTTGCAGAGGTCAACCATCCTGTTAGAAAAATAAAGCTGTCTTAGCTGAAGATGACATCTTCCCTGCCAAAAGTTATATTTGTGTTCCCTAGTCATACTATTCTCACCATTAAATATGAAAAAAACAACAAAAAAACAATAATACGTCAACACTATCAATTCTCTTAACATTCTAAGACACCTCAATCAGATCCCCTCTAACTCTTCCTTTTTCAAGGAAAAATAATTTTAGATATCTTAAACTATCCTTAAATGATAATCTTTCAATCCCAGGTATCATCCTAGTAGCCCTCATCTGAACTCTTTCTAACAATTTAATGTACTTTCTTGATAATTTTGTATCAAGTATTTCTGTAGATACGATCTAAAATCTTATTTGCCCTGCCACTAATAACAGCACATTGCTTGGATGGCTTAAGAGACTGATCAACCAGAACACCAAGATATTTTCTTCCATAAAACTGTTAATGTTATTCCCAATAAAATATTCTCATAATTCAAATGCATTTGTTATAATTAAAAACATTTGTCAGTTATTCGCCAAACTAATCAAGTAATCAATTCTCTTATAAATCAGTAACAACATCCTCACAACCAGAAACACCTAAAGCCGTAATATCATCAGCAATGTCATTGATGTCCATCAAAAAGTGCAAAGATCCTAATACTGAGCCCTGAGGTACCCAACTCGTAACATTAATCCAGTTGACTGAACTCCATTTATGGCAAACCTCTGCTTACTTCCATCTAATCAGTTCTCTATTCAGTGAGCCCCCCCCCCCCCCCCACATACAGAGATAAATTTTTAACAAGCCTTTTATGTGGCATCTTGTCAAAAATTAGAGTTTGAGCGCATGAAACTATAGGTAACAGATCGTTCTTCTGGGCCTGTTATTTTGTTCTTGCATCAAAGCGTGACTCATTCTTTTCAACTTCCATCAAATCTATACGAAAATCGCACTGAATCACTTACATAGCTAATCCGTTGTCATGTAATACATGATTCGGCGCATGAAAATTCATTGTTAAAATTATTCTTTGAGGCGTCGTTAGGCTTTGGCCAAAATTACTGACAAAGGTCACGATTAAAGAAATTCACTATCGTTTCTATATTAGGAGAATAAATAACATCCTATTGACAAAAACACATCTTTTTCAAATTATCTTTACCTTTACAACGTATTGTGGAATCAATCCTGCTGACAATTAAATCGTTATATCATTGTCTTCTCTATCATACAAAAAAACACGTGCTAAATATGTAACAATATGAATATAATGAATCACATTAAAATATCTGCTCAGAAAGGCGATAAAGATTTTAAAGTAGAAGAACTCACGCAGGAAATTACCATACATATTCATGTACTATCTTATCTTTAACTCTGCATAAATACTCTGGGAGAACGTCAGCCAGTGTGGTGATGTTTTTTCCTCAGCCATCCCTAGTTCAAGATTATAATACGTGTTTTCTTCAACAAACATTCCAGACACTGGCGAGAGTGTTGACCCCAGTGTTCTCATAACCCTCGTAACTAGATGGAACGCTGTACCCTTCAGAGGTCAGAACGTCTATCCAGATCGTGACCGGTTTTAGAGTGCTTCACAAAATGGCCACTTCTCTAATGAAGTGTCTTTCGTACGAGAAATGAACCAGACACAAGTGTATGTAAATAAGCGCATAGGCTGTTCTTTAACCCTCAGGCTGGTTGCATACATTAGCAAAATGTTCATAGTACACATGTGTAGTATCATTAACAAACAGTTAGTTCATTATATGATATCGGACAGTAGTTTTGGTAGAATGCCATAACATTACTCACATCACCCAAAGTAGCTTAGGTTTCTTAAAACACCATACATATTACGTATTAGATGTATCAGAAGTTGCTTAACACAATCATTGCGTTTCTGTACAAGGTACGCCTGTATACATAACTAATAATCATCGCTCAAGGCAATAATTTAAAAACAAACTTTACAGTGAAATATTGGTAGAAATTTACCGAATGCATCTGAAATTCAAACTTATTATTTACGATAGAAATGCTTTATTAAACTGTAAAATATAATTTGTTTGTTGAATTTTGCACAAAGCTACTAGAAGGCTAGCTATCTGCGTAGTCGTTCCTAATTTAAAACTGATTTGTTTGTTTGCAGTTATGCACAAAGCTACTAGAAGGCTAGCTATCTGCGCTAGTCGTTCCTAATTTAGAACTGATTTGTTTGTTTGTAGTTATGCACAAAGCTACACAATGGGCTATCTGTGCTCTGCCTACCACGGGTATCGAAGCATTGTAAGTCCGCAGACATACCGCTATGCCACTGAGGGGGGGGGGGGTTAAAACTGATGTATAAGAGGGAAGGTAATTAGTTAACACCATCTCATCGCTAACTCTTGTGCTTTTCTAATCGAATAGTGGGATTGAGCGAAATATTATAACGCACTCAGGCACGAACGAACAAGAATGTTTGGTGAGGGGATTCAAACTGACGACTCTCAGCTTGTGAGACGAGCGCCCTAACCACTAGGCCATGCCAGACCTTATACGATAAAAAAGAAAACATGATTACATGCTATGATAGGTTGTAGAATTTAGTTTTGGATTTCAATAAAACAGTTTTGGGGTTTCTTCTGTTATTCTTTTATTTTTATCTGTACTGTGTAACAGATATTGTTAGGTGGCGTTCCTCATTGGGTTAATAGCTAAAGAGAACAACAACAACAACAAAGGTGATTTTACAGAGTGGAATGATACACTAGATTAAGAAGATGGGAGGTGAGAAAAATAAATGGAAAAGTATCTAATATTAAACGAAAACTCAGCTAATTTTGGGATATAATATCTTACATTTTCCTAAGATGATGAAGACAAATAGAGAAAAAATTAAAATGCAATTACATATTTGTATGAAATGTTCAACACTAAATAAAAACGGTGTTAGGTAGGAAAAACTGAGGAAAATATGGCAGGTGTTGTAGGCTAGATTAAAAGGGTGTTAAGTAGGAAAAACTGAGGAAAATATGGCAGGTGTTGTAGGCTAGATTAAAAGGGTGTTAGGTAGGAAAAACTGAGGAAAATATGGCAGGTGTTGTAGGCTAGATTAAAAGGGTGTTAGGTAGGAAAAACTGAGGAAAATATGGCAGGTGTTGTAGGCTAGATTAAAAGGATGTTAGGTAGGAAGAACTAATGGAAGAGTAAGAAATAGAAGAAACACATTATTACATAAAAATAAGAATAGCTTTACTAAGCTCAAATCAACCAAAACCATCAATTCAATAAGTGAAATAAACGTGCAGGCGATCACGCTGTTGATCTATCGCGAATGGTACTTCGTGAATGATATAACAACAGATTGGTAATTTTTCAATTGCAGGATTCTAAACCAGTGTTGTTGTTTTGTTTTGTTTTTCGCGTAGAAAAATCGCGATTACATCTTATAATGTTTTTAGAATTTGAAATATGTTATTGGATGTTTGTCTGATGCTACACAAGAAAAAAATACTTTTATTTTGTGATTAATAAACCAATTAAATTTCCTTGAAATGAACAAAAGTCAATGTATAGTTGGTAAAAGAAAATTCCAGCTTTAAAAAGATCTTATTATCAACTTATACGTTGTCAAACAAACGCCATCTTTAACGTCTATGCGAGTGCTTTAAATTTCTAGTCGAACTTTTGTTTAGGTTCATCTTGAGCTCTAATGCTAGAAAAAAATAATAATGTATGACTCGAACGTTCGAGCACTCGATTTGGAAACGTGGGCTCGAAACAGGAAAGGAAGGTAAAGTTTATGTAAGAATATATAAAATTTATGATGAAAATGCTAAAAATAATATTTTCAATTGATCACTTCATCCTCCGATCATGTTGTTTATAAATTGTTTAGCATCACATTCTAGCCGCTTTCCTGCGGCTCAACCGTAATTCTGAGAGTTTATAATGCTAAATGTTGGGTTTCGATACCCGCGATAATCCAGTGTAGCTTTACTCTTAATAACAAAACAATCAATTAAGTTCTAACCTTACGGGCCCGGCATGGCCAGGTGGTTAGGGCGCTCGCGGGTTCGAATCCTCGTCCTGCCAAAGATGCTCGCCCTTTCAGTCATGGGGGCGTTATAATGTTACGGTTAATTCGTTGGTGAAAGAGTATCCCAAAAGCTGGCTATGGGTTGTGATGACTAGCTGCTTTCCTTCTAGTCTTAAACTGATAAATTAGGGACCGCTAGCGGCGATAGCCCTCGTATAGCTTTGCGCGAAATTCAAAACTAACAAATGTAGCCTTATTAATATTTCTTTATATACATTTTTAATATTTTATATCCTGTCCAAATTTGTCAAACATTCACCTTTTTTATCTATGTTAAAAAAACAGATTGTATATTAGTGTATTATATTTTCAGAGAGCTAGTCGTACCTAATTTAGAAGCTATCAATAAAATATAAGAAAGATGGCTATTGAACACCTTCCATCGCCATCTCGTGGGATTTTATCGTTACTCTTAGAACGCACTTACGTTTATTTCATTAGTGGGACATTTTCTGGTGAGCTATACAAAACTAATGGATGAAAGTTGGAAATTTAATTAATCATACAATTTGTCACTAGAAATTATCTTGTTAAACCTTTCCTTTTACTAGTGTTACTGATCATTATTATTCCTTAGTATTTCCAAAGTGAATAAAGTATAAATTTAAGTAAAAATAAATATCATTCTTATTATTATTTTAGTACAAGGCATATTATTTACTCAGATGTTTTGCATCTATGGCTTCTCGTGTTTTTAATAATTATGTAACTATTATCAGACATAAATTATTTTTATTACTTTCGATTATAGAGTTTAGTTATTTAGATTTCTAGTACGATCATCATTATTTAATATTCTAATTATTTTAAAGCATTTTAACTATTTTCCCTAATGACCAAAAGAAAACTCGAGCTCGCTTGGAATTCGAAATGTTTAAGTTAACCCTAAAATTACCGAGGTGGGGGTCCTTTGAAATATATATTTTAAACTATTCATATGCAAAATAGTATGTATGTCTATGACTTTGTTGGTAATATAGACTCTTGGTAACATGAAAAATCTAAACTAAAGAAAAATATCATTGGTACTGCAATTAATATTATTAATTTACACAGAGGTCTCTTTTGTATTTTATAAGAAAAATTTAGTGATTTTACTCAGTTTACCTGGGCATTTCTTTACACCATTTACTATAGCAGGCAAAAGCATACAAATCACTCAATGTGATACTTTGTTTGTTTGTAAGTTAAGCACAAAGCTACACAAGGAGCTATCTGTGCTCTGCCCACCACAGGTATCGAAACCCGGTTTCTAGTAGTGTAAGCCCGCAGACATACCGATATGCCACGAGGGGGAGGGCTAATGCGATGTAATATTTGGACCCCAATGGTAAAGAATGGTATGAAAACAAGTCATTCATTTGGAGTTAAAGTTTTAGTCGAAGCTCTACGCCAATGAAAAAAACAATAGCAACGGGTTTTACCCACTTAACATGCTCCCCGTTAGGACAGCGGTAAGCCTAAGGACTTACTACACTAGAATCCAGGGTTCGATTATCCGTGGTGGACCCAGCAGATAGCGTAATGTAGCTTTGTTCTAAGAAACCAAACCTTTAACATTTTGAAAATTAGATATAATAAAGTTTCAAACTTAGAAAAAATGAAATATAATGTACATACAAATATTATTCGCTTAATATAAAAATTAATAATACCCTCCCCCTTTTTTTTTTTTGAGATATTGCAGTTACTAACACTAACAATTTTTTTATTTTTCTGAATAAGTGTGTTTCAAATTTCTGTTGTTTGATGTGAAATGCTGTAGAAGTATCCCCTAGATATAACATATCACAAACAAATTAATCTTTATATATTTTTCTTCCACACAAGATATTTTGCAAGCACATCAATTACCATTGACTCAGAGCAGAAATAAGCGTTGAAAATATCACCAGCTTAAGGCGACGGTGAGAAAATAACACAAACTTAGAACAAGACAAATAATATTTCTTAATGATCCAAGAAAGAATCCAAACTTAAGACACCGAACTGTCTTTTCACAAAAAGCAGTTTTTCACATAAGATATTAAACTTCGTTACAAAAGATTTTAGTAATAATGATGAGAATTAAGTGGAAATGCCTGGAGGTTGAAGACCCATCAGACATTGTACAGACGATACCCGAGATCTGGCCTGTATTTAGACATTGTCTGAGATTTAAATCCTCTCCCATGACATGATCGTGATGCCCATGACCCCCTACCCCTCCTAGAAAACACGTCTCTTACAATGTAAATAAAATAGCCACATAAGAATAGGATCTATAAGGACTTATAACATTAGGTGAATCATTTATTCCTCTTTGCTACTCCACCAGCTATGCTATACCATCAATATGAATAATTAAAAATGTTGATTAAATAGAAGATAAAGGAAGGGTTTTTATTTTCTTTGAAGAACAAATGGGATTTATAGGGAACTGTTTAATATATTGATTTAGTAACTGTTTATTTCCCTAAACCATTTAATTTGTGTCGTTACAATTTTAATAAGGTAAGATTATTAAGAACGGATATAAAAACAAATTATTCAATGTCTTAAATAGCAAGTACTATGATACCTGCATTGGAATAACACTATTATCTAACCTAATAAAGTAGTCTTAACCAACACTGCTTCTCATATTAGAGCAACACATAAACTGATGCAGTTTCTTTTATCATATAAAACCGTTTCTTGCTTCAAACATACAAAATAATACTGTTTCTTGTATTAAAACATGACAGGAAATAACACTGTTTTCTTGTTTTTAAGCATGGCATGAACGAATATAAAATCGTCTCAACCACTGCTATGTCTGTATTATTCCAGCCGAATTGAAGAGCTATGATATTTCCCCAAGAGTTTTGAAGGAGGTTAAGGACTGAATATGTAAGCCACTTCCTCCTTTTTTTTTTTTTGTAAGTCTTTGAATAGTGGGCAGGTGCCAGAGATTGGAAGTTGACTAATGTTACTCCTCTTTTTAAGGGAAGTGATAAAAATTATCCCAGTAATTATAGACCTATTAGTCTTACATCAGTTGTGGGAAAGTTATGGAAAGTCTGATAAAAGATGCTTTGCTAAGCCATTTAACAAAGTTTAGAATTTTACTTGATAATCAATGTGGTTTTACTAAGGGAAAATCTTGCTTTACAAATCTTTTGGCATTCTTGGAAAGGATCACTTCTTATATAGCTGAGGTTAAGGGTGTACATTTGGCGTATCTAGATTTTTCAGAAAGCGTTTGACAAGGTGCCACATGAAAGGCTTATAAAAATTATCTCTATAGGTGTAGGGGATAAGCTAACAAATTTGATAAAAGAGTGGCTGGGTGGAAGAAAGCAGGGGGTTGTTATAAATGGATGAGAGTATGGTGAGGATTTAATGTATCTGGATTTTCAGAAATCATCCGACAAGGTAAAAACATAAAAGGTTTGTTTGAAATTACTTCTGTAAGTGTAGAGGATAGGATTGTTCTTTGGATAGAAAACTAGTTGGATAGAAGAAAGCAGATGGTTGCTATAAATGGAGTTCAGTCAAACTGCATTATTTTCATAAGTTGGGTACCTCAGATCTTAGTGTTAGGACCTCTGATCTATTTGCTTTACATCAATGACATGAATGAAGGAATGGTCAATAAATTATTTAAATTTTCTGATGGTATTATGATTTTAGGTGTTGCTGTCTGTGAAGATGCTGCTACTGCTTTACAGAAGGATTTGAATGATTTGGTGATATGAGCGAATAAATGGCAGATAGCTTTTAATTATAATCAATGTTAGGTAATGTGGGTCGGATATAATTTGAATTATGAGTATATTTTTGATGGGGATAACCTTAACAGGAGAAAAGGATATTGGTGTTTTAGTTTATCAGTCTCTTAAGCCATCTAAGCGATGTGCTGTTGCTAGTGGAAGGGCAAATAGGATTTTAGGTTGTATCTGCGGAAATATTAAATACAAATCTAAAGAGGTTATATTTTCATTGTATAGATCGTTGATAAGGCCACATTTGGAGCATTGTCCTCAGTCTTGGATTCATTACCTAAGGAAAAACATTGAATTGTTGGAAAAGGTTCAGAGGAGGGTTACTAGAATTATACCTGGGAAGGAAAATGTTTCATACAAGAACCGTTAAGATCTCGGAAGTTGTTTTCTTGTGAAAAATGAAGAGTTAGAGGGGATCTGATTGAGGCGTTAAAGATTGTTAAGAGAACTGATATTGTTGATGCATCATCTTTTTTTCATATTTAATGGTGAGAATGGTGGAACTATAGGACACATATATAAATCTTGACAGAATAAGAGTCATTTTCAGCTAAGACAGCTTGATTTTTCTAAGGGCTTGTTAGCCTTTAAATAGATTATCTTCAGATGAGGTGGATGCAGTTAATTTAAGAGAGCTTAAGGGAAAGCTTGATCAATACTTGAATGATAAAGGCTGACTTTGAGTGTTTGATTTTTATTTTAGAGTTTAGTCTAGTGGATGGGACGACCTAGATGGACGAATAGGTCCATTGTTGTCCTTAAATTATATGTATATATATATAGAAGCATTGGGCCAAAGACCTCGTCGGCACTGGACTTAGAATGTTTCTTTTAATTTATTTTATTAGTTTTGCTTTATAATTTTCACGCAAGGCAAGAAAGGTATACTTTCGCATAGCTATCCCTAATTTTGAATTGCTAAAGCAGAGGTTTGTTTGTTTGTAGTATAAGCACAAAGCTACATATTGTGTTATTTGTGCTCTGCCCACCGCGAGTATCGAAACCTGGGTTTTAGCGTTGTAAATCCGCAGACATACCACTGTGCCACTGGGGAGCATAAAGGAAAGTTAGTTTCTAAAAAAAACCCTCCGCAACTCTTAGGTTACTCCTATTTGACAGAATAATGGAAATTGACCGTCACTCTTATAGCGCACCCAATGTCCCACGGTAAACCATTAACTCTCGATTCTCAGTGCGGGCACGCTAAAGCTAGGCCACTCCTGGTCTGATATGAATTAACAGTAATTTCCTGATAGAATCCGAGATGGGTTAGCAATGAATGTGCTATGTAATAAAACCTGACATGAGCTAACGCTATTTCTCATTTAACATAATGATGTAAACCAAGAATGTTCCTTTTATACATCATGACATGAGCTAACGCTATTTCTCATTTAACATAATGATGTAAACCAAGACTGTTCCTTTTATACATCATGACATGAGCTGACGCTATTTCTCATTTAACATAATGATGTAAACCAAGACTGTTCCTTTTATACATCATGACATGAGCTAACGCTATTTCTCATTTAACATAATGATGTAAACCAAGACTGTTCCTTTTATACATCATGACATGAGCTAACGCT
>NW_013665915.1:317808-331277 GCF_000517525.1 Limulus polyphemus
ATGAAACAACACTACTTTCTTGTTTTATACCATGACATGAATTAACACAATTTCTCGTTTAATATGATATGAACCAACATTAGTTTCTTGTTTCATAGCATGACTTGAACCAACATGCAATAGAATGTTATATTAGAACATGAAATGAACTGTTTCTTGTTTTACATCATTATATGAAACAACACTACTTTCTTGTTTTATACCATGACATGAATTAACACCATTTCTCGTTTAATATCATGATATGAGCCAATACTGTTTCTTGTTTTACATCATTATATGAAACAACACCACTTTCTTGTTTTATACCATGACATGAATTAACACAATTTCTCGTTTAATATCATGATATGAGCCAATACTGTTTCTTGTTTTACATCATTTTATGAAACAACACTACTTTCTTGTTTTATACCATGACATGAATTAACACCATTTCTCGTTTAATATCATGATATGAGCCAATACTGTTTCTTGTTTTACATCTTGTTATGAACTGACACTATCTCTTGTGTTAAGACATGTAAATAACTAACTCTACATGAAATAACACTGTTTTTTGTGCTACGGATGCTATGACCCAACACTATTTCTTGTATTACAGTTGGCATTACCTAACACTGTCTTTGGTATTAGACACTACATGAAATTACATGGTTTCTTGCATTGTAACTGCTATGACCAAATTTTAATTCAAGAACATAACATAAACTAACACTGGTTATTATATTAAAACATAACTTAAACTAGCAGTGTTTCAGGTATTAGAACACGATATAAACTAAAACTTTCTTGAACTAGAACGTGACTTCAACTAATACTATATCTTTTATTAATTAATTAGAACATGACTTGAACTAACATAGTTTCTTGTATTACAACATGAAAAGAACCAACGTTGATTCTTTGATTAAAATTTAACACGATCTAGAACAGTTTTTCTTAGAAGCAGAGAATAGTGAAAACAAGTTATTGTATTAGAACATGATATGGATTTGCACTCTCTTTTGTGTTATAAGATGGGATAACCTAACTTCATTCCTTCTGAGTTAAACAGGTTCTCACTGTAAACACTTATGAGTAAAAGCAAACAAGAATATGTAATAATATGTCAACTACACTATGTTTGCCATATCCAGTGCCGACGAGGCCCTTTGACCAATACCAGGTCTCATCAAGTAAAGTAGGATACGACAGACATAGTAATGGTCTAGTCCCTACCTATATCATCAGTTTCATGAACAACAACTGTTATTGTGTGAACTAGATTAAGTACGTGACTTCTAATTATTATCCATTTTATTTGAAGTCATTTACAAATCAGCAAAAGCTGTGATGATGATTCAGATACATGGTTAAATATATCTGAGGACATCAAAGCCTATTGTGCCTTTGGAGGAAGTGACAAATGTCAACTTCAAATGGTGATTATCAGGCATCGCAGCGATTTTATGAAAAAAGACCGATATATCTGACATTGCACAAAAGTATGTTCCAGCGTATACATTCAAGAACCAATCCGATTTGTTCAAGGAAGTGGTTAATATACTCTCCCACTCAAGAACCAATCCGATTTGTTCAAGGGAGTGGTTAATATATTCTCTCACTCAAGAACCAATCCGATTTGTTCAAGGAAGTGGTTAATATACTCTCCCACTCAAGAACCAATCCAATTTGTTCAAGGAAGTGGTTAATATACTCTCTCACTCAAGAACCAATCCGATTTGTTCAAGGGAGTGGTTAATATACTCTCCCACTCAAGAACCAATCCGATTTGTTCAAGGAAGTGGTTAATGTACTCTCCCACTCAAGAACCAATCCGATTTGTTCAAGGAAGTGGTTAATATACTCTCCCACAGTTTGGCTAGTGTATTGTTTTGCTTTCAAGTTATTTGGAGATAATAAATCAGACTGTTTTGCTAATGATGGTTTTAATTATTGGAACCATGCAGAACAAACTTTGTCCATGGATGAAAACAAGGAAATAGAACTGGTCAACAAGCATGCAAATGATGTTTCATACTAAAAAGTATTCTATAACGAGTACTAAATTTTACAATTTTTCTAGCTTAGCGTGGATTGCCATTTCGAGGAACAAATGAGATTATCAGATAGCCTAACAGTGGTAATTACTTGGACATACTGGAATTGTTAGCCAAGTACGATGCGTTTCTTTAACAACACATCAGGAAGCATGGTAACAAAGGTTCTGGGAACCCATCATATCTGTAATCTGCTATTTGTGAATAATTTGTTTTGGTATCGGGACAACATGTGCTAGAGTATATATTCAATGAATTGAAAGAATCAAAATTCTACTCGTTCTACATTCCAAACCTGTCTCATCTAGATCAGCTTACTGACATTACCAGAACTGTTCTACCTACTGGGCTCCTCGAACGCTTCATAACATTTCCCAAGTGGGATTCTCATAGTAGAGAAAATATTGCACAAAACTTACTGACTTTTGTCGAGTAAAAATGTTTGAATATTGCTGACTGTTGTGGACTGACATACGACAGCACTTCAACGATGAGAGGGATGTATAAGGGAATGCAAACTTTGATCAAGCAGAATATTGAAAATGCTATTTATATTTCATGCTTTGTACATTATTTAAACCTTGTGGGACAATATGTAGTTGATTGTTGGACTGAAGCAGTCTCATTGTTTGGATTTGTTCAAAAGTTATATGTGTTTTACTCGTCGTCTATCAAACTTTTAGCTGTTCTATGGATAGTCTTAGTAAAGCTGAGATTAAATTTCCAACTTTGAAAAAATCTTTCTAAAACTTGCTGGCCAACTAATAATGATGCTCGAAATGGTGTATCTAAGTGTTTTACACTCACAAAAAATAAACCTATCATTCTATAGGTATTTGAAGAACTTGTAGCATTCCGCCACAATTTAATTATTCGTTTTGTTAGCCGACATTAGGTACATAATTGAATATAGTTCATTATGATGCTGTCATGGCTTTGAAAAAAGGATACAGCTAAATCAAGAATGCTCTTAATTTGCTGTCTGACGATAAATCTGAAAAACTGACACTAAGTCCCCTCAAAAGTTGTGGAAAACTTGAGATATCAATTATGACTCATGTATAGCAGATTGTCCTCGAACGTTTCCACAAAGTATCATGCTAACTTATACAAGTACATTGCTATGTATATATATCAACATTACACATCATCACATACACACAAATAGTTTATAATATAGTGCCTTTAGCTTGCAGCAATTAATTTAAGCAACCTTTTTAGGTTATCCTCCAATAATTTATGCCTTGATAGCTGTGGTACCGCTATGTACTGCCATATGTGATTTCTCAAGCATCTCATATTTTTGATTTCATTAATCACAAACTAAATAATCACTGGCGGATTTGAGCTAAGCGAACAGTATAAATCGATATACACTCAGACAAAATAAAACTTCTTCAAATGATGTGGATAGGTGAGGGAGAACTTAGCTAGGTTCATACAATGTGCTCCATAGAACTCACACCACTTGGCCATAATGTTTTTCATTAACTGAATGGTTATTATGATCCATTTGGACTATCAATGTTTTTAATAGCTAAGCACTTATAGTATTTCATTAGAATTCACATATTATTTCCATTAGTTCAGCACTTATAATGATTCATTGGGGTTCTCTTATCGCTTTCAATAGATGAGTGATTATAGTGTTTCATTAGGATTCTCATATCGCTTTCAATAGATGAATAATTATAGTGATTCATTAGGATTCTCATAACGCTTTTAATAGATGAGTAATAATAGTGATTCATTAGGATTCTCATATCGCTTTCAATAGATGAGTAATTATAGTGATTCATTAGGATTCTAATATCGTTTTCAATAGATGAGTAATCACAGTGATTCATTAGGATTCTCATATCGCTTTCAATAGATGAGTAATCACAGTGATTCATTAGGATTCTCATAACGCTTCTAATAGATGAGTAATAATAGTGATTCATTAGGAGTCTCACATTGTTTTTCATTATTTGAACATTCACTAGAAGTTTCGTAACCACGCTTTTCTCAACTCAAGGCTACTCAGAAAGTGATTTCTGTTAGATTATTACACGACTTTTATTGGGATTTATCTAACTTTGCTTGAAGTGCAATGATAGATGAAATAATTCAATATATTTATGACACAACAATGTTTGGGGAAACTTACGTTCAAGAAACAATCAGGCTTGGTTGAAAGATGTAATTTTTGTGTTAAACAAACATTTATTTTCTTCTTGTTATTCAGTTTACACTAAAACTGTTCGTTCTACGTAGTTAATCAGGAATATAAAACGAAATGATTTTCCTTTCTAGAAAAACTCATGACCTGTTTAATTTTACTCTCACATACCTCAGCGGTAATTTTTGAGGCTTATAATGTTAAAAATTGGGTTTCGATACCCGCGGTAGGCGTACTACAGATAACCAACTCTGTAACCTTTTGCTTAATAACAAACAAATTCACATCAGCTATGATTGTAACACAAGAAACGGAGTTATTTCATCTCATTTAACAATATGGTTTTTAAATAATAAGGAAGAGCATTTTCACTGAAAGTTACATTAACTCCTCCAGTTCTAAACATTCTCATAGTAAAATGCTTAATTCCCGAATGTTTGCAAATGAAGAGACATCCTTGCTGTACATGAAAGGTTTAAACAAGCAAAGTCGTGTGAAGTACATGTTTTTGATCTCCTAAATATTTTGATAGCATGATAATAGGTTAAAGTTGACTTGATCAACTAATTTGGAAATTATTTAATGTAATTGCTGTAAATGAAAAACACTGAAGTATATTCCTTTTTTTTTGAAGTTCAAAGTCACCATGACGGAAATTACAATAAAAATATTTACTTTTTTTTTAATTAATGTCTTTCTTCTATCATTAAAGCGATATCACACCTTTATGATTGTAAAGAACAATGGCGAACTAAGTTGGTGTGTATCTTATGTTTATCGTTCAGCTAAAAAAAATTCTATGACCTTTAAATAGTAGTATTTACTTTGTAATAAAAAACTTTGAGATTCTGAATAAAATGGGCAAGAAAATTACATAACGAAATATCAAATTATCTAGTTAATTTCTACCAGAGCTTTGCTTATCTGATAAAAAAAGAAAACCTCATACGGTATTAAAAAAGCAAATTACTTTACTAAACACAGTATTTTTAACAATTAGCCTAGAGAGAAAAGAAAACACGAAACTTTGAAGCTAATGACGCCCATACCCTGACAATTTCCTAAATTTCTGTTGCGACTCACAGAGTAAATGATAGTTAAGGCTGATTTTGAGCATGTCTGAAAACATGTTTATCGTCTGAGTATACCTTCGCGATTCCCGTCACGATTATTTTCACATGAAGACGACCACATCCTGTTCCACTTCACTGCTTTATTCACAAAACATTATAGATCGAAAGTTTTAGTCACTAACACAGAGCAAACAGTTTTGGCCAGAGGGCGCTTTTTATCGTTTTTACACCACAATCACGCCAATACGACCTTCCCTAAGGGAATTTCTGATCTCAGAAGTTTGGTACATTGAACTTCAGAACACAGGACTGCTCTTTTGTTACTCGAAACCTCTTTAATCTTCCTAAAGGTACAAACTAGTGTTATTCATGGCAATAAATTATATTAAGATGATTAGTTACTGTTCAACTGACTGCAAATTTACTTGGCTTCTATTGTGTTATTTCTGTCGAAGAAGAAACTTTTATGTAATCCCAACTGTATTATTTCCAGACAACATTGTTTGTAATAGAAAATTGGGCAAGTCATTTTGAAAGTAACAGAAAAAAAAAATGTATTTTATTAGAATTTGCACAAACACACACAAACTTTTGGTGATAAATAAAAAGTAACGAAGGTTACTGTACTTAATGGTCTAACATATTTACATAAACCTTCAACATATGCTTCGACCTTTAAACTCAAATGTTGAACAATATCTATTTGGTAAACATTTTTTAAAGAAGTGTGAAAAAATATAAATTTATGCATCATAGCTTTTGTTCATAAAATGTTTAAATAATTTTTGATTTTAATGAAGGTTATGATTCACTGTTAGTCAATTATAGAAAAATGTGGTCTTGTAGAGAATCAGGAAAGAGAAAAAAACTGCCATATAAACAATGTTGTTTTCGTTTTAATAACGGATTTTCCATAATTCAGCTACACAGATTTCGAAATTAATATTCATTTTTTTCTATCATGTAAGGATTTTTAACAAATCCGGAAGACAAAAAACTCTTACTTAGATGAAGTTATTATTTCGTTTACCACAATGACATTTTTATTATTACGTTTTTAATAAAAATACAAACAAGCTGAAGAAAAGGGAAGAATATTGATGTCAAACGAATATGCATCCTCATTCATCTTGATTTTTGTGTGTGAAATCTACGTCTTTTAGTCTCAAAACTACGTGTTGTGGTCTTTCTTGTGTGTATTGCATTATAACGTTTTGTGAAAAATCTATATGTCATGGAGAAAAATGGATATCATTCAAGACAATAAAACCACCGCAAGCCTGTGTTATTATTCAGTAGAGCCAATTCTAATGCCAAAATTGTGGTTGTATTACATGTTTTGTGTACTATAGTAAATTCAAATGTATCATGTCAGTATTTTAGATGTATGAAAAATCTGAGATTAGACTTTTTTTTGTAATGTAAACTATTTATTCTATTAGTAACATGCCTTAAATGTATTATTGATTGTTTCAAACATCGGTTCTGTTGGTAACGCACCTTAAATGTAGTATCGGTTATCTTAATTAAGTGTTCCATTGGTAAATTAATGTAGTACTGGTTATTCTAATTAACTGTTCTATTTGTTTGTTTGTTTGTAATTAAGCACAAAGCTACACAATGGGCTATCTGTGCTCTGCCCACCACTGCTACCGAAACCCGGATTCTAGCGTTGTAAGTCCGCAGACATACCGCTGTGCCACGGGGGGGGGGCAACTGTTCTATTGGTAACACATTAAATGTAGTATCGGTTATTTGAATTAATTGTCCTATTGGTAAAACACATTACATGTATTACCAGTTTTTTCAAAGATCTATCCTATTGGTAACACATCTTAAATATAGTACTGGTTATTTGAATTAATTGTCCTATTGGTAAAACACATTACATGTATTACCAGTTTTTTCAAAGATTTATCCTATTGGTAACACACCTTAAATATAGTACTGGTTATTTGAATTAATTGTCCTATTGGTAAAACACATTACATATATTACTAGTTTTTTCAAAGATCTATCCTATTGGTAACACACCTTAAATATAGTACTGGTTATTTGAATTAATTGTCCCATAGGTAAAATACATCAAGTGTAGTACCAATTATTTCAACTAACTGTCCTATAGGTAAAATACATTAATGTAGTACCAATTATGTCAACTAACTGTCCTGTGGTTTCCAACTCTTATTATTCCATGATTTCATAAAACAAATATTGAATAACATTTTTTATGATATTACGTTTTGAGAATTTAAGTATTTTGTAATATAGCTAAGACTATCATAGCTTATCATAAACCAAATATTTTTTATTATTAATTTGCTATGTTATTTTTAAGCAACATGTTTCATAACCCATATTAAAAGAAGCTAAGTATGATTCAGCTTTTTTCTCCTTGCGTTTTAAAAGTTATTTTTAGTTTTAGGTACTGTTTGATTAAACATCTGTTTAAAGTTCAATGATAACGCTGTCACTTAATTAAAAAATTATGCTAATACTTTTCTTGTTTCTTATTTCATTATGGGTATAATTCAATCTTTTGTGACTTTGTATTTGTAAACCCAGCCAGTCTCTTGCAATATGAATAAGAATTTTAAGTCAGTAGTGTCCTCTGATGGTCATAAACTAAATACGCCAAAACAAATATTTATGGGTTTAATTCTTTTCTATACGAATTTTTTCTTTCAAAATACCTAATGGGATTCTTTTCAGTGAATCAGCAGTAAATTTGAGGATTTATGACGCTAAAAATCGAGGTTTAATACTTGCGATTGGCACAGCACAGATAGCTCATTGTGTAGATTTGCGCTTAAAAACAAATAAACAAACGTCAATGTGACGTCTCGAGCACTAATACTAATAATTGTAATAGTTTTCTAATGAACTTTATAGACTTGTTAATTAGCATTTCCTGTACTTGATATGTGATATTCATAACAGTAACAAAAATACTTTTACTAGCAGTTCTTTTAAGGCAAATTTTAATGAAGCCAAGTTCAATCTGATATTTCATATTTTTCTTTTCGCAATTTGGATACACTTCAATATCTTATTTCATACGGTGAATATAAATGATAAGGAAAAACAACAACAACTAGAAACATATATATATATATTTAATGCATTGTCATAAAACACATGCTTGTTAAGTTAAATACCAGAGCAATTAATTTGCTATGAGTTAGTGATTAAGATGCAATTTTCAACGACAATCAACCTATCATGATAATTAAATCTAAGCAACTGTAAGATATGTTATATTTTATAATGATTTCTAATGAATAGTGGGATGATAATAAATACAAAATTATATATGAAGATAATTAAAGCAACGTTTATAAATTTACCAAATTCATCCATATAACTCATATTCCATCTAGTAGCGCCATCTAGTAACAATATTATGACGTATTAACAGATTTACTTAAAATGCACGGGAGAGTATGGTATAATTTAACACAGAATTAGTTAGATACTTTGAAATGATATAAGAGTACAGTTAATCTACAATACGACTATTTTAACCTTGCCGTAAAGAAATTACATACGTTTGTATAAGTTATATTGAATCAAGAGATGTAATGAAAAATGTTTAGGTTAGAGACATAGAAAAACAATCCCCCCCCTCCCCGAAGGAGTGTTGGTTGTTATTTATTTTTTACTATTACCGCAAAATAACCAAATTCAAGTGCTTATAATTGAGCATATATGATGGTTATTATACTATTTGCTTTTAAAAAGCTTTTTAAAATTCCATTTTACAAAATGGCGGTTGATCTTCATTCTCTAAAAGTATTAAAGTCTTAGTTTGAGACTATTTCAACATAGAGTTATGAAGATGTAATACTAGTAGCTAAAATAAAACACCAAAAACTCATGGGTAGAGGCTGTTCAGGTAAGTTGCGCCCCAGAGTTACAGGTGTTTTCTTTTTAAAAGTAAGATTCAAGTGAAACTGAAATTCAAATATTATCTGAGCATCATTTTGGAAAGTTATCGCATCAAGTTTTATCCAAAATCGCTTTATGCTTTTTGTTAGTGATAAAAAAAAAGCAACTTGCAACATATTTTAATTTCTGTACAACGTAAATGAGGGTAAAACACCTAAAAATTAGCGTGTCAAATCCTCCCAACAATTTATAAATGAACGAACATGTTTATTTGGACTTTATTAAATAACTTTTAGGCTGATAATTATAGCTCTTATTGAGCTATCTGCTGCGTCTACCGCGGGGAATCGAACCCGAACGTTTCCGTTGTAAGTCCGTAGACTTACCGCTCTCCCACCAGGGTACGATAATTACAACGTGTATTGCAAATAATTGTACGGTTAGTTTACGACTGAAAACATTGTCAAATACATTCCTCCGTTTTTTTCTTTCAGTTTGTCTGTTTGTTTGTTTTAACGTAAAACCACAATGGGCTAACTGTGTTCTGTTCATCGTTGGGAATAAAACCCTGAATGCTAGCGTTATCAGTTCGTAAACTTACCGCTAACCCACGGGGGTCTTATATTTCAAAAGATCTATGAATGTAATTGACTAATATGGCTAACAAATAGTTAAAAGTAGAAATAATAAGAGTCAATGTATTCATAAAGTATCATGTTTCTGATCTTCATTCGTCTGATATCACCTTAACTCAAAAGTGCTGAAAAAATAATCAAAAGACAAATTGAACTTCATATTTATGAAAAAAGTAAATATTTTACACAACAGTAATTTGGCTTTTTTCTACACTTTTTAGTTAATTTCGCATCTACGAATCCATGTTTTACTTTAAAAGTGATTTACCAGAAAATAGAAACCCAAAGTGATATTGGATTTTAACTTTTTTATATCAGTAGTTCTTCAGTACTTATTGGTTACATATTTATTTTAATCCTTCTAGCACATTGGTAATCAAACATTTCTTCTAATCCTTCAACCATATTGGTAATCATGTGTTGTTATTTTTTTAATCCCTCTATCATATTAGTTATCAAGTTTCTTGTAATCCTTCTAACATATTAGTAATCAAACATTTCTTCTAATCTTTCTACCATATTGATAATCATGTGTTGTTATTTTTTTAATCCCTCTATCATATTAGTTATCAAGTTTCTTGTAATCATTCTAACATATTAGTAATCAAACATTTCTTCTAATCTTTGTAGCATATTAGTTATTAAGTGTTTCTTCTAATCCCTCTAAGTTATCAACCGTTTCTTCTAATCGTCTCTACCATATTAATTATTAACTGTTTCTTCTAATCTCTCTAGCATATCAGTTATAAAATGCTTCTTCTAATCATCATATTAGTTATCAACTGTTTCTTCTAATCCCTCTACCATATTAGTTATTAATTTTCTTCTAATCCCTCTACCATATTAGTTATTAATTTACTTCTAATCCCTCTACCATATTAGTTATTAATTTTCTTCTAATCCCTCTACCATATTAGTTATTAATTTTCTTCTAATCCCTCTACCATATTAGTTATTAATTTTCTTCTAATCCCTCTACCATATTAGTTATTAATTTTCTTCTAATCCCTCTACCATATTAGTTATTAATTTTCTTCTAATCCCTCTACCATATTAGTTATTAATTTTCTTCTAATCCCTCTACCATATTAGTTATTAATTTTCTTCTAATCCCTCTACCATATTAGTTATTAATTTTCTTCTAATCCCTCTACCATATTAGTTATTAATTTTCTTCTAATACTTCTAGCATATTAGATATCAAATATTTATTCTAACCTCTCTAGCACATTAGTTATTAAACGTTTATTCCAATCCCTTTAGCATATTAGATATCAAATATTTATTCTAACCTCTCTAGCACATTAGTTATTAAACGTTTATTCCAATCCCTTTAGCATATTAGATATCAAATATTTATTCTAACCTCTCTAGCACATTAGTTATTAAACGTTTATTCCAATCCCTTTAGCATATCAGTTATTAAAAGAGCTGCCTGAACGGGTGGTTTTTGCTGCTATTCGCACAGTTTTTTTACTAAATTGTTCTTTAGCCAGTTTCGTGGAATTACAGGCTATTCTTCAGTATAAAAACTTTAAAAACTAGAAAACACTTAAAAGGTTTTCTTTAATTTTTAAGAAAACACTTTTTTAACTTAAATTTGGCTGGCTTTTTACTTTTATTATATTTTATGAATTAAGCAACAACATCTCAGATTAGAAAATAAATTAACTTCCGGTAGCTCGGCGGTAAATCTGAGGGATTGTAACGGTAAAAATCGGAGTTTGAAATCCACTGTGGACATGGCACAGATAATCCATTCCATAGCTTTGTGTTTAATAACAAACAAACAAACAATAAAAAATATGTTGCTAATAACATAAAAACGTTAACGATAAAATTTCTCTCATAAAAGTTCCACAGACTATAAATATTATTTTTCAAAAATGCTTTACTTACTTTGTCTTGAATGTCCTTAGTGTTTCTTTGGAGTTATTTATGATATTCTTAAAATACATCTATAATATGTGCCAAAACTTCTACTTTCTTATTAATATTTACTTTTAATATTTAATATTGATTAAATATTTCGCCTCCTAACGGCACAGCGGTACGTCTGCGGACTTACAACTCTTGAAACCGGGTTTCGATACCCGTGGTGGGCAGAGCACAGATAGTCCATTGTGTAGCTTTGTGCTTAACTTCAAAACAAACCTCCTAACGGCATTCAACTAAAATTTGAAGGAGTGTTAAAACGGTCAATAAAATGTTTTTCAAATATTTGTCATAACGTTTCCAAAACGAAAAATTTAGTATTACAAAAATAAAAATATTCACTTAGTTGGAGGGGACAATTTTACGGATTTCTGACATGATAATTAACTCTTAGTCTCAAATTTGTAGTTTCTCCAACATACAATTCTCCATAAATAGAACATTTTAAAACAGAAATTACATTTTTAAACATTACAACAACAAAAAACAAATAGAAGAACCGTTCACCTTAAATAATTTTTGCCCTTTTGATCCAACTAGTAGATTTCCTAGTTCAAGCAAGACGTCTATTTGAACACATTATTATAAATTTGTCCTATTACATTGTATTTTACCTTTTTCATTCCTTACTTTAGAATTTTTAAAAGTTAACAATCTATATAAATTTGGAGTGGGGTAGTAGTGGCTTTATATGTAAAACGTGGGTTACATCCTATTGAAGTTGAGTATATCAAAGATAATAACAAGGAGATTAAATCCATTTGGGTTTCTGTTAGCGGATATAAATATAAATTACTTTTAGTAAGAAGTTGTTAGAGACCACTAGATGATACTGATGAAACAATGAGATTAAGATTTGAACTGTTAATGAGGTAATAATTATGAGTGATTTTAATTTCAGACATATAGATTGGGAAACGTTAGAGTCAAACCATGAGGGAAAAGGGTTTTTTTGGAAACTGTTCAAGATGGTTTTCTTTAGCAATTGCTCAAGAAACCTACTAGGAATAATGCTATTTTAGATTTATTGTTAACTTCAAATATAGAAACAATTGAGAGAGTGGAAACTGGGGAATATCTGGGCACAAGTGATCACTGCTATATTAGGTTCGATGTTTTGCTACATATGGAGACCAAGAATAATTATATTTTGGAAAAGTTTTAAAAATAAATGGTAAATATTAAAAATAAATATGTTCCTTATAGAAAGCAAAAAGGTGGCTGCAAGTAAAAAAAAAACAGGTTGGCTCGCAAAGAGTATAAGGGATGAAAAGCATCAAAAATATAAAATATTTAAATTGACTGGTATAACGGGAGATTTAGAAGATTACAGAAGATCAAGAGGGTTGGTCAAATTAGAGCATTAAAAAGACTTATGAAAAAAAGTTGGCTGAAAATGTAAAAAATTAACAGTAGGAATTTCTTTAAATACATTAAGGGTAAACAAAATGTTAGGATTGGGGTAGGAACCTTGAGGGATGATAAGGGAAGGCTAGTATTTGATGATTATGAGATTACTGGGTTACTAAATTTTACTTTTCTTCTGTTTTTACTAATGAAGATTTAAGCAGTATTCCACATCTTGAACAGCTAATAAATCGAAACGAGATTAAACAAAATGACTGCATTAATTTTGAGCTGGTTAAGAATAAATTGGGAAGTTTGAAAAACGATGAGGCTCCAAGGTCAGATAATATTTCCCCAAGGGTTTTGAAGGAGGTTAAAGATTGGATAT
>NW_013665915.1:332216-336260 GCF_000517525.1 Limulus polyphemus
TTTTGTCAGTCCTCGAAAAGTGGGCAGGTACCAGATGATTGGAAGTTAGCTAATGTAACTCCTCTTTTCTAGGGAAGTGATAAAGATTGTCCCATTAGTCTTACCTCAGTTGTGTGAAAAGTTATGGAAAGTTTGATAAAAGATGCTTTGCTAAGCCATTTAACAAAGTTTAGAATTTTATTGGATAGTCAATGTGGTTTCACTAAGGGAAAATCTTGCTTTACAAAAATTATTTGGCATTCTTTGAAAGGATCACTTCTTATGTAGCTGAGGTTAAGGGTGTAGATTTGGCGTATCTGGATTTTCAGAAAGCGTTTGACAAGGTGCCACATGAAAGGTTTGTAAAAATTATCTCTACAGGCCTAGGGGATAAATTAACAAATTTGATAGAAGAATGGCTGGGTGAAAAAAAACAGGAGGGGTGTTATAAATGGAGTTCAGTCAAACTGGATTAATGTTACAAGTTGGGTACCTCAGGGCCCAGTCTTATGACCTTTGCTCTTTCTGATTTACATATGAAGGAATAGTCAATAAATTACTTAAATTTAATGATGATATTAAGGTCATGGTGTTGCTTGTTGTGAGGATTACGCTGCTGATTTACAAAAGGATTTGGATCATTTAGTGAGTTTTAATAATAATACATGTAAAATAATGGAAATAACCTTAACAGTGTTATGGAAGAAAAGGATCTTGGCATAGTGGTTGATTAGTCTCTTAAGCCATCCAAGCAGTGTGTTGTTGCTAGTTGTAGAACAAATAGAATTTTAGGTTGCATCTACAAAAATATTGAATATAAGTCTAAAGAGGTTATAATTTACTTGTATAGGTCACTGGTTAGGCCATATTTAAAGTATTGTATTCCGGCTTGTGCTCCTTACTTTAGGAAGGATATTGAATTATTGGAAAGGGCTACTAGGATGGAAAGGTTGTCATATGAGGAGAGGTTAATATCTCTGAAATTGTTTTCCCTTGAAAAAAGAAGAGCTAGAAAGTCTCTGATTATTAAAATTGTTAAGCGAATTGATAGTGTTGATACATCATGGCTTTCCATATTTAACAGTGAGAATAGTAGGACTAGGGGACACAAATATAAATTTTGGCAGGATAGAAGTCATCTTAAGCTAAGACAGTTTTATTTTTCTAAGAGGAAGGTTGGTCTCTGGAAGGAGTTGGCTTTGGACGTGGTGGAGGCAGTGAATGTAAGTGAGCTTAGAGGAAAGCTTAATAAATATATGATTGATAAGGGCTGGCTTTGAGGTTTGTTTTTAATAATTTTAGTTTAATTTAGTGAATGAGATAGCCTAGATGGACCAATAGGCCCCTTGTTTTCCCTAAATATCATGTTATGTTTAGCCTAAATTAATTTAAAATTTCCGAAAATATTCATTAACTTCTTATCTACAACTTGATCAATTTGGTTTTGAATAAAATTGATATTAATTTATATCACAATGGACAATGAATTGTGGCGAACGGTATAACATTTTCATTATTATTGTTATATTTAATTATTTCTACTCCTATTGACCTTACCACCAAATTATAACCTCTGTCAATAATCTTCTCTGAGTAATGACATTTTATTAAAAAAATGTCTTGATTCCCCTAATCTAAGAATTATATCATAAAGTAAAAAACTTGTGTACCAGTGTAACACTGATGCTTAATTTTATTCATTTAGTATGATTGCTCAAAGAATCTAAATACTTACATGAATTCTTTGGTTTACAATAGAAATCAATTATAATTTCACAATTTTCTTTAAAACCATTACAAAAGATATTTAATTAAGAACGATACGATATTTTCACTATACCCATACACAAATTTAATCCATTTAAATTTCAGTGTCATAACTTCTATTCCAAATAATACAATAATCGTCCAAAATATATTCCATGTTACCTTTAAATAACTTATGTAGTTAATATCGAAATGATTTGGAAGAAAGTTAAACGTTTCACTTTCCATGAAGCCAATCACTGGCATTGAATAAGTTGTGACAACTTTAGAAACCCCAGTAGTTCCAGAGCTTTGGTGAAAAATTTCCTCTTTAAACACACACACTCACCATACACACGTGTGCATACACAAATAAGTTGATAGAGCTAAATCAATACCTTTTGTAATAACTTTCTTATTAAACCTCTTGTTAATACGATCCATATAATTGTCAAAATAAACTTCTATTAGTTTTAGTCCAAAATTTTTACAATCAAAAGAACCTTGTGCTTAATATCAAACAGACAAACAAAATAAATTATGTTCTTACTAACAATTTAAAATCAAAACCTAATTTTTAGATACCTTAGTATATCGCGAAAAAATCATAGAATAAAGCATCATAAAATTTAAGAAAATGTCATACCTCAATATTTTTAAAGGTAGGATACTGTTCTTTGAGGTAATATTTCTTAGTAAGTAGTTCTGACAATACTTATTATTTCACTTTAACAAGGGTTTCTTCTGTGATTATACTTTCATAGCAAATTACTAATATTAGTCATAAAAACACTAAAAACGATTGTATTATAAAGCAATCAATAACAATTGCTTAAATCTGAATTAAGAAAACTTTGTAATAATTAGTTCGAGCTCTTCAGGTACGTTCGCTGAAACTTGAACATAACAACAAAACTGATAAAGTCGATAAACAATGCCTTTAACTGGAGATTTGTTTGATTTAACTGTTTTGAAACACTTTAGTCACTGCTAGATGGCGAAAACATAGTTTTATCATCATTGTCATTGTAAGATGCAGAAATAAAATAATTTAGTTTCCATAAATTCATTCAATTATCCAAATTATGGTACACTTACTGGTTCTAACTAAGCAAAAAACAAACAAACGATTGTGTGTTTATTGCTAAACACGAGTATTGAAACCCGGTTTTTAGTGTTATAAGCCTTCAGACTTACCGCTGAGCCACTGAGAGGAAAGATAGAAAATAATGGAAAGAGTTGTTGTCACAATTCTAGAAGGTCTCAAAAGATAAAACTAAATACGTATATTAAAGTGATAATGACAAAATAATCACCTAGTAATGGGGAATTAAGATAAATAACGTTTTACAAGAAATAGTAATGTTTAAAATTTAGACAGGTGGCTAAAATTTTATATTTCATGAAAAATCGCTCTACATAATCTTTAAGTACAATATTTTAGATAATTAGAATTAATATGCCATGTGTTAGCGATAAAGCATAAAATGAAATCTTTGAAAAATTAAGAGCATGGATGACATAAATAGCGTCTCGACCACTGTCAAATCTCAACAAGCCTGATAAACCCGGGCATTGGGCGAAAGTCCTCGTGGGCACTGGATATAACAGATACAGTGTGTATGACATATTATTACAGTCTTCTTTATTTTTACTCATAAGTTTTATAGTTTATTTTCGTTTATGCTATAGTCACGTGACCCACTGCGGGATAGAAATAATTGCTTGTTGGTTCGTTCTTCTGAGTAAGATTAGTTCAAGATGATAAAATTAATAACAATAATAAATAGTTTGGCGTTAAAATAAGTAAATAATTTGATGTTAATAAATCATAAACCTTATTCACCAACTTAGTCTAGTTCACACCAAAACTGTTGATGTTCAAACAATTTGGTATTATAAATAGCGTCTCTACCATCATCGTGGCTGTCGTATACCAGACTCTGGTACTGGGCGAAACACTTCGTCTGTATTAGATGTAGTGTGGTGGATATGTTGTTTTTACACCTTTCTTTATTTTCATATATACATATTCTTATAAAACACAAATGTTATAAGATGTTAATAGGGAGCTTTGATGACACGTGATCTTAAACTTTTGCCGTAAAGAATACGTATATAGAAATGAGAGACAATTATTGAGGTATTATAATATTACAGATGTGTTTCTACTAATTACTTCATTGTTAAATTCACACTGAAACAGTGGTTTATAGATTACAGTTTCATATCTTATTATTGGATTATGAAACACCATTACGTATATAGAAATGAGAGACAATTATTGAGGTATTATAATATTACAGATGTGTTTCTACT
>NW_013665915.1:337050-342074 GCF_000517525.1 Limulus polyphemus
CTGGATTATGAAACACCATTACGTATATAGAAATGAGAGACAATTATTGAGGTATCATAATATTACAGATGTGTTTCTATTAATTACTTCATTGTTAAATTCACACTGAAACAGTGGTTTATAGATTACAGTTTCATATCTTATTACTGGATTATGAAACACCATTACGTATAGGAAATGAAAAGTATTTTATTTTGTATTTTAATTCAATGAAAATTAATCACGGCCCTAATTAGAAATTATCAGCAGAAATGAAAATAATTATTCTCCTGATTTAGTTTACATTGAATCGAAATACACAGTTAAATACTTTTTATTATTATAATTGGTTATTGATTAGATACGATTTTGAAGTAATAATCTAAGAACGTTGTATTGCGTAATGATAAATGTATACTTTTGTTACCTTAAATATTCGTTATACTAAAATATATTTAATAATCGTTACATTATTGAAGTAAAATTATACAGTTACTGTTCAGTAACTTCTGTTATTCCAGGAAAAATATGTTTCAAATTTCAAAGTGCTCATTTCTCTCTCCTCCCACCTCTCCACCCCCAATAGAAAAAGAATAGTAAACGTGCACGTAAAAAAAAAAACACCTCCACGGAACGGTGTTGACCCAACTTCTACTAATTCCTTTTCGTTTCCCATGAATTGATTAAGAATGTTTAGTATTTTAATATCACAACTGAACTATGTTCTGCTTTAAAATATGGAATCTTTTTTTATAGCGGTCGTTAGAAGATGGGCACATTTTCTGATTTAAATTTTTTATTAAACTAACATTTTTCCTGCTTTGATTTACTAGTATGTGAAACCTCGAACTTTCGGATTAATTTTTCATTCCCTCCATGTTGCATTAATAGTTAATAATTTTTAATATGGAAAGATGGATACAAGAGAGAAGCCTTAGAAAATGAAAACATGCCATTAACTTTTTTATAATTTCCTGCTCTTCAATGTCATTAGTAAGCGAGCAAAATTCAATTGAACGTTTAGGTCTAGCACGGCTGTGATAGACAATAACTTCATCCTTCGTGTATTCTAAACATAATCAGCTCTCTCTTCTTCTTCTTCTTCTTCGTTTTTCATCTTCAAAAAAAATAATGTAGGAAATAAATTTTTAAAATTCTTATTATTTGTGAGTCGAGTGTGTCACAGTGGTTAACATGCCTGGACTGTGAATCGTGTTTCGCCACATGTTGCCGTAGAAACGCGCTCTGCACTTTGGGACTGTGGATACGTTATAAAAGTAACAATCAGACAAGAGTATCTGTGACTAGTTGCCTTTCTTGTAGTTTCTCAGTTCAAAACTAAGGACAGCTAAACGTAAATAGCTCTTGTATAGCTTGGCGCGAAATTCTGAAGACAAAAAAATCAACATTTACGTGGTGGTAGCCTATGTCTTTCGAAGAAAAAAATCAATATTTACGTGATGGTAGCCTATGTCTTTCGAAGAAACAAAATCAATATTTACGTGGTGGTAGCCTATGTCTTTCGAAGAAACAAAATCAATATTTACGTGGTGATAGCCTATGTCTTTCGAAGAAAAAATCAACATTTACGTGGTGGTAGCCTATGTCTTTCGAAGAAAAAAATCAATATTTACGTGGTGGTAGCCTATGCCTTTCGATATTGTAAAATGGCAAAAATATAAAAGTAAGTAATGATTTCAGACTTTGAGGCGTTCCTCAGTTTAAAAGTTTCCTGGTTTGCTTAAAGAAAAAAAACTACTTTTAAGTAAAACGATTTAATGTTATAGCAAACTTCCAATATCATTTAGAAATGGGATTTCACTTGGACGAGATTTATTTTCAGAAGCTCATTATGAAAGTTCGTCTATATAATCTTCTTCACGCGCAACTTGTCTGTTTTTATAAACAAATAGTGGGTTATACGTTAAAAATGTTTTATTCTATTTTTTTATTCGAGAAAGACCCTGAATCTTTTAAGATAGAACTAAAACATTTCAGAACACTGAGCTTTGGCAGCAACTCGTTTCTTTCTATAACAGTGTCTGATTTGATTGTCTTCCTTTTTTTTTTTCTAAGAAAATTCCGTTTGACTGAATGAATTTTTTTTTTTTGAATAATACTGTTTGTGAAAACAACTTATGTTTCGGAAGGTTCTGAAGTATAGAAAATGATTTTCTACGTCTTAGAGAAGTACATAACCTCAGTACTGGGTCTTAGTTCGAAGTTGTCAGACCTCACTACTTTGCGTGCACCAGAAAAGTTTTTTTTTCTTAAGATTTAGTTTTACAAAATATTCCGGCTTCATGTAAGTCTGACTAAATATCCATTTGGGAGTGCAACAATGCGGTAAAGGCTCTTCTCATATCAGACACTAATTTACTTTGTATTTAAAAATTATATACAGTACTGTGCAAAAGTGTTAGGACAAGATAATATTTTCTCATTCTTTCCATTTTATGGGGCTAATTCTTCCATGTCATTACATAATGTAAATTTCAACACCATGGTAACACTTCACTAATCCCTGTTGACAACTGAACGAGCCAAGGTGAGAATACTTATCATTCTTTAGAAATCCCATATACTTGTACCAAGGACATGTCATAAGAATTCTGCTTGAATGAACATACTGATCATATTTTGGGTCTGAAATAACTGTCATGGTACCCCATGCAGTGTTTTAACTACATAGAAAGAAGCTAGCAAGGAGCTAGCATATGGTACCGGTATATGCTAGAAGAAATCAATTTAAAATACTCCACTAATAAACCTTGATCAAAGCAGTATTTAACACTCTTTATTAAGTTTTGTTGTCATGCCACGGCCCAAAAAGGGTAGAGAATTGTCAGTAGAGCAGAGAGTTCACATAAAAGCTTTACGTGATGCTGGTTGGACTCTCCGACAAATTGCTGCAGATTTGAAACGCTCCCCAAACACCGTCAAGTACACCATAGATCGTGAGACCGAGACAGGTAAATTTGAAAATAGGGAAGGAAGAGGCAGAACACCTAAACTTAATGATACTGATGTTAACTATCTTCGTTTATGCAGCCTTCAGGACAGAAGAAACATTGCCACTGATCTCAAGCATGAGACAAACGATCATGTACCAAATTGACAGAAAAGTGTCAAAATTTACAGTATCAAAAGACTCAACAAAAATGGAATATTTGGTCGTGTAGCAGTTAAAAAAAAACCTGTATTTCGATCTCCAAATATTGTCTAAAAAGTACAAAAACTGGACTGTTGATGATTGGAAAAGGGTGTTATGAACGGATGAGTCCAAGTTTGAAATATTTGGTTCGAAGCGTAGGTTGTGCGTCCGGCGGAAGAAAGGTGAAAAATATTTACCACAATGCATAGCATATACCACGAAGCATGGGGAAGGAGTGTGATGGTTTGGGAGTGTTTTTCTGTTGAGGCGACAGGAGATATTTGTTAAATAGATGAAATAATGGACCAGCGCAAGTACCATAACATATTGATCCGTCATGGTATACCCAGTGGATTGCTAAGAAAGAAGCTTCTGGAGTCATTCAAATGATGCAATGGCCCCCCACAAAGCCCCGATCTCAACCCAATTGAGCAAATCTGGGATTTGATAGATCAAAAACTTGACAAATCAAAAGTTACTTCCAAAGAAACTTTATGGGAATGTATTAGAGACACTTGAAGTAAAAGGACACTTTGATTAAATATGTTGCAACAATGCTTGAAAGACTCTCTTTGGTTATTAAAGGAAAATATTAACTGTTTGCTGAACTCAAGCACTTCCACTGAGTTTTTAATGTTGATGTTTCACCTGTGATTTACCTTCCATTGTTCTTTGAAAGTATCCTCAAATCTAATTTTTGACTTTATCCTAACACTTTTACACAATACTGTATTTTTTTAAGCATTTTAACACTCAGTATGCTGATTTCTGTATTGTTGGGACAGATATACTGCATCGTATTAAGTTATTTTATTGATTTGACTGTTATAGTAATTATTGTAGAGAACTGTCCAAAACATAAATAGTCGAGAAAATGTGTTTAAAAGTCGATAGGGTTCTTATGGTGCCCATCGATAATCTAAGGTTAAACATCACCCTTCTTCGAGTACACCTTCTCACTATAGTTATTGCAACGTGTCTAATATAATTAGAATACTCCAGTAACCTAACATCGTGCACAAGGTAAGTTTGCAATACCCAAAAAAAAAAAATCCGGGGCTCGATTCCCCGCCTTGGACAGAGCGCAGATAACCCATTGTGCAGCTTTGCGTTTAAACAAATAAACAAACAAACAAACTGCAGAAGGAAGGAGGAGAGATGTTTTATTATTTTAGAATACATAAAAAAGCATTCAAACAAATCTGATTAATTTAAACCTAAAAAACTAGACTAGCCTTCCTTCTATTGGTCTGGCCGTCCGTTCGTTCGTCTCTTAATTATCCACATATTTATCTGTCTACTAACTTTTTTGCGATATCACTTTGCATCAAATTTTCAGATTTGCAATATTCTTACGAGACACCATCACAGTATAATTTTCTTAAAATGGTTTCTATTGAAAATTAGTTGGTTGAAATTCATCGGAGGATATTTAAGAACTTAGGAGTAGGACATTATACGCGAGTTGAAAGAACACGTTTTACTTTTGTTGTTATGGCGCTCTCAAGTAGGTTCGTATCAAGTTACAAATCGTTTGGGATCTATTCTAAAAATCCCAATAATTACTCAACCACTTTTTAACGCCTACTGTGGCTAAGCAGTAAGCTTGACGGATTAAAACTTTAAAATTCGGATTCGACGCTCGTGGAAGTCTCAACTCAGATAGCTCATTGCTAAAAGAGTATTGAAGTATATAGGTAGTAGTAACTCGATTCGCAAGATCTTAACATCATAAATAAAAGTTAAATTGTCAGAAACAAGGGAAAGGAAATGTGACTATTGTAAACATTTCTAGGTAGCAATGATTATGTGACTATTGTAAACATTTCTAGGTAGCAATGATTATGTGACTATTGTAAACATTTCTAGGTAGCAATGATTATGTGACTGT
>NW_013665915.1:342892-343738 GCF_000517525.1 Limulus polyphemus
AAACATTTCTAGGTAGCAATGATTATGTGACTATTGTAAACATTTCTAGGTAGCAATGATTATGTGACTATTGTAAACATTTCTAGGTAGCAATGATTATGTGACTGTTCTTAACATTTCTAGGTAGCAATGATTATGACTTTAGCCACAAAATGTCCTTACTAATCTTAAATTAACACTCAAGTACAAATTATCACTTACTCCTAATGTATGTCTATAACATTTATTATAGTTTATAAAGCTTCTTCCTTGAGCTTTCTGAGGAAAAATCTTATTGCTGATATATATTGCTTGATTTACCTCAATCGGGTGTTCTGTGAAGACTAATTTCAAACAAGGCTTATTGGTGATGCACTACTGTCAAGATTTGTTACATCAAGTAAGGCTCATTAATAACATACTTCTGTGAAGATTTGTTATTTCCACTAAGGCTCATTAGTGATATACATCTGAGAAGATTTGTTACTTCCACTACGGCTCATTAGTGATATACTTCTGAGAATATTTGTTACTTCCACTACGGCTCATTAGTGATATACTTCTGTGAAGATTTGTTACATCAAGTAAGGCTCATTAGTGATATACTTCTGGGAAGATTTGTTACTTCAACTTAGGCTCATTAGTGATATATTTCTGGGAAGATTTGTTACTTCAACTTAGGCTCATTAGTGATATACTTCTGTGAAGATTTGTTACTTCAACTAAGGCTCATCAGTGATATACATCTGAGAAGATCTGATACTCCAACTAAAACCCATTAGTGATATACTTCTGGGAAGATCTGTTACTTCAAACAAGACCCATTAGTGATATACTTCTGTGAAGATTTGATTCTTCAAACAAGAC
>NW_013665915.1:344301-358221 GCF_000517525.1 Limulus polyphemus
ATTAGTGATATACTTCTGGGAAGATCTGTTACTTCAAACAAGACTCATTAGTGATATACTTCTGGGAAGATCTGTTACTTCAAACAAGACTCATTAGTGATATACTTCTGTGAAGATTTGATTCTCCAACTAAAACCCATTAGTGATATACTTCTGGGAAGATCTGTTACTTCAAACAAGACTCATTAGTGATATACTTCTGTGAAGATTTGTTACCTCATATAAGGCTCATGGGTATTGATGATATACAGATGCGGCTATGTTAAAACAGTATAGCAGAAATTCTCGTTTATACCATCAATTATAAAAAAAGGAATAAATACAACTTTATATTCAAAGTTCATCTCACTGATGTAAAAGCACGTGAGACATACTTAGACCTGATGGGGTCAAACCGACTGGCATTATTTTTTCCTACTAAATGAACAAAACAGCACTAAACAAATTAAACTTACACGACGAACCTTCACTTTACTTGAAGGAGAAATTGGGAATATAATGTACATTTTGATTGTAGGAAAACATATTTCAGAGTTTTGGATTCATCGTATTGTTTACAATGATTTATAGCTGTTATATATATATATAATTTGATGTTGTGAATAATTGCTAAGGCAGCCCGAAAGTAGCCGTTTTATCTAGGTTAAGGTTTCTCATGGGAAGTTAGTGTTCCATCGTAAGACAGATTATAAGGCTACAATTAAGATTGTTATGTGAAGGTGACGGTTGGAGTTTTAACACTTATGTAGTTGGAGAGAAATGAAATGTTTACAAAGTGTATTTAATTCGTTTCAATAGTCGCTGTGTTTCATTGATTTTTATAAACAAGTACTAAGGACAAGCAAACATGAGACTTAATACGTTCTTAAAGGCACAGAACATATGTGATATAAAATGTTTTTTAAAGACGCTGTAACATACAGGATATGAAACTTATAGAGTGTTTTAAGAACCCTCAGACACGGGGTTCAATAGATCACCAGGTCATTAAGCTAAACACATTAGAATATGGTGCTCAAAACATTTTTTCTTTAACAAGTAGCACTCAATCATGAAACAGTGTACTCAATATATTTCAAACGATGCATTGGAATATGGCATTCAACACATTTTAAGACATGGGACTCAGCATACAGTTCTTTTTTGTAAGTTAAAGAAAACTTTGGCAAAGTTTAAAATGCGAGGGATTTCATATATATAAAAAGACAACTTCGTGAATTATAAGTGTTTAGTCTGTACAACAAATCGGTGCTTGTTTTATTACCAATATGAACTTCAAACAAACTTTAACATCTACAAATAACAACAAGAACTTCAACATAAAAAACGTTCCACTGTAATTTTAAATGTTATATGTTCAAACTGAGAGAAAGCAGTCTCAGAGGGACCTTTCATTATGATGATTTATGTGTCCACTGAAGTAATACACGATCTTATACATATCGATTCTATTAGCTTTTCTCTTGGGTCCAGTGAGGCGGTAACTTCATACAGAAAGTTCTTTGGCCGATACAAATGTGCGTTTTCGTTTGAAATGTTTAACTATGTTGACGTCAAAAACTCTAAGCTTAAAAAAATGCTACAGTTAGGTAAAACAGAATATATTTGGCGACTTCAACAGTAGAACAAAATGTTTTTTTTGTTCTTTTTTTTTTTGGTATGAACGCCTTTTATAAGCTGGGGAGGCATGATTATAATTAATTACACTTGTTATAAGACATTAGTATTAGGCCTATTATATTTTTAAACACTATATTATTTATCTAGTCGCTAAGTAATTTTTAAGAATTAGAAGAATGTGAAATAATAGTATTCCAACCACACTATATTCGTCATATCCATTGCTGCCAACAACGCGTTTCGCTCAATCCAGAGCTCTTCAGACCAACTGGGATGCAACAAACATAGTAGTGGTCGGAACATTTATATAAGTTTTTGATTAAAATAACCATTCTTATGGCGCGAACACCTTTTACAAGTTGGCAGAACATAATTGTAAGTAATTATACTTGACATAATACATTAGTATTAGGCCTACTACATTTTTAAACAGTGCATTCTTTATTTAACCCCCTCAGGGATTTTCAAGAATTAGAGGACTGTATAATAATCGTATTCTGATCATGTTATATTTGTTGTATCCATAATCAAGTATAATCACGCTTCGTAAGTTTGTAAAAAGTGTGATTGGAATACTGTTATTACATACTATTAAAGTTCTTGAAAATCTCCAAGGGACTACACAAATAATGTACTGTTTAAAAACGTAATAGGCTTAATACTAATGTCTTATAACAAATGTAATGTTTTATCTTTTACTCTCAGGGTAGGGTGACTTACTTGTCTCATGTATTGTAAGATAATATATTGCCAGGCAGATTACAAACGTATATGTTGCATAGAACAGTTCTTTTCAGGAACATTTACAATTGGAAATAACTTAATTGATTTGATGATATTTCTTATTAATCATTCATTACGAAGAATAACTTGTAAGAATACAAAGATTTCTAGCTCAATATTTAAGCAACTATGAAATGAATAAAATATACCTTGATAGAAGAATTATATATCGAACATATATATATATATATATATATATATAGTAAATAACTTACTATTTTATACCGCTATATAATAAGATCCAGTGTCACGCAGCTCCTCCTAAACCGCTGGTTGCACCAACTTCTAACTGGCACCAAACGAATCGTCTCGGACGCGAGGTTTGGACAAAGGTAAATCTTTCACCAAACCCCTTAGAGAACCCGGGTATTCCGCGAAAACCCTCTTACGGGGATTCCCTGAAAGCGCACCACAAATTTGATATTGATTTACATTAAGCACGTAAATAAGTACGTACACTAATTACCCTTCGTAACTTGCCCTCATCCCCAGTGGCATAGCGGGATGTCTGCGAAGTTACAGCGCTAGAAAACCGGGTTTAGATACCCGTGGTGGACAGAGTACAGATAGCCCATTGTGTAACTTGATTAAAAAAATCACTCTATTGATGTTGTGAACGAGGTATATAAATACTCGTTTGCTTGTATGTGTTTTGTTATATTGCAGCTGTATTTAAGCTTAATTGATTGTTTTTGTTTTATCTGAAGGAATTCAAAATGTGTTTGTATTCTTGAAAATTGTTGTAATGTCGTGGATAAAGAAGTATTTCAATTATTGTTGACATTTATTGGTTGTTTAAAAGTACTAATGTGACAAGAATGGGCCCCCAGTGGCACAGCGGTATGTCTGCGGACTTATAACGCTAGAATCCGGGTTTCGATACCCGTGGTGGGCAGAGCACAGATAGCCCATTGTGTAGCTTTGTGCTTAATTACAAACAGATAAACAGTGACAAGAATGTGACATTATCGGCTCCAAAGTACTAAGCGCAATTTTACGACCATGGGACAAGAACCATGAATTCTCGGATTCACTGTCAGGTCACATATCCTCTGGACCATGTCTAAAACTCTAAACTCATTTATGGTAAATGACATGCACTTTTTTAGTAATTTTTATGAACCTTTTTTTTGTATTTAAATGTGTTAGAATTCGTTTACCTGCTGAACTTATTAATTTATCGTAAACTAGGATGTAGATTATCAAAATCAAAAGTGAGATTTATTTTTAATTATATTCATTAAAGTATCCACAACTTTGATTAGTGTGTCTTTACTAACGTAATTTGTAGAACTTGTAACAAACTTCAATTTCAAAATACTTTAGTGGAAGCTTGGAATACCAATGGTATATTGAACGCCTTGGTAAAAACTTTAAATAGTTACCTTTGTCGGAAAAAGTTTGACAGTATCTGTTAAAGTTTGTTCAGCAATTGTAAAATTATCATTATTAATGATTTTTTTGGGTGAAAACAAGACATAAAGTTTGTTCATATGAATTACAAGTTTGAGTTGTTTTGCCTAAAGTGGTAACTGTGAATTAAGATTTAATATTTGTATCTTATCTTTAAAGTCTTTTGAACGAAATATTTCTCTCCAGAAGATTAATGATATAGTCAAGTGAAAATAAATCCCCTTTTTCATTCACTGACGGCTTGAGAGAATAAAACTAAATCTCAGCCTAATTTCTGAATGCTATCGCTTGTTAAATTTTGGCACTAATCTAATTTTAATTTAAACTTCAAACTGTTTTGTATCCCTGTATTTCTCAGAATTTTACAACTTTATGCTATAAATTTTGCCATTTTTGTCAACATTGAATGGACTTTTATTGCATTGATGCGTGACGTTTGAGATGTCAATATGTTTGTATGAAAATTAAGAAAATGTTTACAGTTAAATAAAAGTTTATTGGATCAATGATACAATCGTACTTTAAGCCCAATTTTGTGCATTTTCAGTGGGCTATCTGTACTGCGCCCACCGCAGGGATCAGTGATCGAATTTTAACTTCATTATCCATTATGCTTACAGCTGAGCCATTAGGAATAGGGGTGTCTTCAGAAGGAAACGACGAAAATATTTATGTACAGGTGAGAATGTATTTACACCTACATATCCATATATATCACAGAACGCTGACTTACTAGAATGTCATATGATTAACATAGATAGGAATGGGATATTAGGAAACTTGCAGTTGGATCATCAGCGATTATTGGCAAATCAGATGCAATTATTTATTTAATAAGCTTATACCGATGGATATTGCAATTATACAATATATTTTAGTCATAGCAAGTCAAATCATCGTGTAGTGACTTCACGATTTCCCCAGTTCTTTAATTAATCATTTATTTGAATACAGAAATGAGTGTCCAAATCATAACGTCCTTTTTTATTGTTTACGGCGTAAGTGCTTTGAAGTTGGAAAATCCTTTGACATTCCCACGTGTACGTTGCTAAGCCAGACTTTGAAGAATTAATTGTCCTAATGGTATCGCCCCAACTGGGTCATTGGTACGTTCACGGACTTACAACAATAAAATCCAGGATTTGATTCGACATGGAAGAAAGAACACATATAGCCCATTGCGTAGCTTTGCCCTAAAACAAATAAATCAAACTAAACGGTATCAATAAGATCTTTGCTTTTTTTCCTGTTAAAGTAAGGTAAGATTTATTTATGTTTTCTTTGCAAATTCTGAATTTCAATATAATTTTGCTTTTAAAAAAAAGTAGTTTTCGTCTTGGTTGGCTAGTTGTTCGTTTTATAGCAAAACTAAATTGGGTTATCTGCTGCTTACACAGCGGAATTCGAATCCCTGATTTCAATGTTGTAAGTTCGTAAGCTTACGCCGTCCCACCAAGGGACGGTTTGGTTTTTATTATATAACGTTATTTTAATAATTATAAGGTATATATATTTTGTTTATATTTCATCTGGTTTTCTCTCCAATCTAACTTATGTCTATACAATTTTGTGCTTTTAATGATGTAAGTGTCTCCTCAAAAATTAATAGACTGTTTATCATTATGTAACACGCACATTGTTGTCTCGCGGTCATTCATTTTGTATTTTTTTACGAATCGGGAATACTTTAAACGCTTGGCCTTGATAGTACAGTGGCCCAACTAAAGAAAAACACCAAATGAAAAGTCGTGAACTAACAAATAAAGAAAGTGAATTTTCTTCAGAATTCTTTTATTAACTGAACGTACTTCATTTTCCAAAGTTTATTTTTTCCATCATGCTTATATATTCGCGTATTTCAGGATGCGTTTATATTAGTAATATTGATATAATAATATAAACCTGTACGTGACCATTTATTGAACCATTATGAAGCAAACAAATAATATGTTTTGGATAAAGCTTTACCAAAAATAATAAAAAAATATTTATATTTATTTTATATTATCACTTTGGTACATACAAACATTTCCGGCTATTATTTTCTTCAAATTGATATATAGTTGATTACCGATTGTCTATTGCCTTTTCAGAAAAATGAGTAGTCTCAGAATATACAGAGACAACAGATGAAGTCAGCTTTAAGTAGTTTTAGCTGGACCCCAAACATCTGTACATCACATTCTGTGTATTTATGATGATGGAAAAGCCTTTCCGTGGTTTTAATCACCTCGAAAAAACAAGTAATCTCAGTATATATGGAAAAAGCTTATTAAGTCAGCTTTATATCATTTAAGCCACCAACCAAGTATTTTTGCATTACGTTTTGTGGATTTACATGTAATGTTAATAAGATCAAAGAAAAATAACGATTTAAAAATATCACCAAAAGCAATAAAAAACAACATGTGCACAAGTGTAAAAAAGGGTTTGGTTGGGATTCATTATGGACATCACGTTAGAGAAACAGCAATTTCTTTTGTAGAATTCTTATATTTTGTCGAGTTACTTTATAATTGAACTTTAATATTAATAAACATAGAAGTAAGAGTGTTATTAATTGTGTTCTCAAATTATAGGTTAAAGGTGATATAATATAAGATTCTCTTTCTGCATGACCGTAATTCATATATTGCATTATTATCTAATTATATATTTGTAATTAATTATTATTTAAGTATATGTTTGTAATTGATTATCATCTAAGTAGATGTTTGTAATTAATTATTATTTAAGTATATGTTTGTAATTGATTATTATCTAAGTATATGTTTGCAATTGATTATTATCTAAGTATATGTTTGTAACTGATTATTAATTAAGTATGTATTAGGCCGTGAATAGATTAATGTCGCGTTTTGAAATACTTTCATTAATTACCTCCCAAAAAAACGTATATCATGTATAATAGTTATACAAACGGCTTGAACTTCACGTGTAATGTGTAAAGTTTAGTATACTCTAATCTCTTATAGTGATGGCACACGACGAGACATACATTCGGCATGTAAAGCTGTTTGAATACAAGAAGGGAAACAACGCCTCTGTAACTACAAACAATATCAAAGAAATTTACGGAAATGTTTTGAACGTTCATAAGTGACAACGATAGTTCAGCAAATTTCATTCAGGTGACTTTAGCCTTAAAAACTGTGATGGCAGGGGCCAACATGTTGGAATTGATATTGATGTTAAGAAGGGCTTGTTGAGTCTAACCCAAGGCAACACACTTGTGAAATGGCCCTGAAATTGCATGTCTTTCATGAAACAATACGTAAACATATAAGGAATATGAGAAAACTCCATAAAGAAGGTGTTTGGGTGCCTCATGAACTCTCCGATGATTCTAGTTTCCAACGTCTGAACGTTGCTTCGTCTCTTCTGGCGCGTAATGCGCGTGAACTATTTTTAGACAGAATTGTCACCAGTGATGAAAAATGGATTCTCTATGCGAATATTAAACGCTAAAAACAATGGCTCAGTCCTAGACAAAAACCACTTCCGACCCCAAGACCTGGGCTCCATACGCAGAAAGTGATGCTTTGCATTTGGTGGAACAACAAAGGAGTAATTCATTTCGAACTTCTCAATCCACGGCGAACTGTCAATGCAGAGATCTATAGTCAGCACTGGAGCGTTTAAATCAAGCCCTTAATCAGAAACGACCTTCACTCGTCAATCGGAAAGTTGTTCTTCTCCACGACAATGCACGTCCACATGTGGTGGCACGTTTGACACAACACAATTATTATTGAATTATGTTGGGAAGTTCTTCCCCACCCACCATATTCTCCAGATATGGCACCATCAGATTACCATCTTTTTTCGTTCGCTACAACACCATCTTAATAGAAAAACGTGTGCAAATGTGGAAAGTGTTAAAGAGGACATCGACATTTTTTTTTGCTTCAAAGCCAAGTGATTTCTTTAATCAGTGCATTAACAACCTGATTGTCTGATGGAAAAGCACCATCGATAAGAATGGAGACTATTTAATTTAATAAATGTTTTGTTTTGATATATAAGTTGTTCAGGTTTTTTCACCTAAAAAAACGACATTAATTTCTTGACGACCTAATATTTGGTTGAGGATGAACAAAAATCGAATTGTCCCTAATTCAAATTTTCAAAGTTACATAATTTTGAACAAACTTCTCTAGACATTAAACAATAACTATTTTAGAGACACGCACGATTTTGTATCATTTTCACAAATCAATAAAAGGTAAAGGACGTATCATGTCTGATGTTATCGCTGTAGTATCAAAGCCTCAAATCCTATTAGACCACTGTTTCTCAAACACCGAGTGATTTCACAAAACAAAACTGACAGAATATTCATACGTAAATTATAGTGGTTTTTCGTTGTTTTTACATTTTAGTGATACGCAACAGTTAGGGAGGCAACGAACCAGTCCCTGGTAGTGAAAAAATTGAGAAACGCTGTTCTAGACCATCCACATTTTGGTAACAGTTCTTACAAGTTTTTTGTTGTATTTTTTGGCTTTTTCTACTATTCGATTAACATTACAAAAAACGTGTCATAAATTTCAAAAATATAACTTTTTGATATCATGACAAACCTTAACTTTGTATTATAAAGCCCAGATTCTACAAGGATCAGGCTGTAGACCCATGGAGGGCTAGCTTTAAGAATGGAAATAAGCCACACAAAACACGTACACTCAATTTGTAAAATTCAAAGTTCAATTTGTTGATTAGTCCACGCAAGTTGTTTTTAGGCCTAGCTAAATCAAAGGAGCTAGCATTTAAGGCATATTTTTTCATGTGAGTGGAAGATGTAATTTGCCAAAAGCTAATATTTGATAGTAATTAAATTATTGCAAATAGCTGATTTTCCTTAAAAGAATGAGTTATTTTTTCCCATCCTCAAGCAGTTGAAGAGGTTGAATATGGTTGTGTGTAAAATCTCTGCCCACGCATCGCATTTATACTCAGAGCATAATTGAACCATTCTTTCGTGTTACAGCAAATCAAAATTTACAAAATAGTAGTAGTAAACAACATTGGATAACAAAGTAGGTTTAAGATGGTTTTAACAAATCTGCAGCTCTTACAAAAAAAATAAAAAATAAAGATATAAAGATAGATGGTGGCTTTACCTTACCTATGATTATAGTTGTATTTTTGAGTAATAGTGAAATGTTAATCCAACTATTTAAATTCATGTTGGCTTAGCGTGAATAGAAAATAATTCTACTAAATTTAAAGGTATACTTCTAAACAGTTTTCCATAGGTGCTACACCATAATACATTGTTTTGACTGCAGCTATCTTATTTCAGCCTATAAAAGTAACTAAAATATTTGTTATGCAAAACGGACAACTAAGCACTTACAAATCAGTAGCCAGGATAAATCATTGCTAACAGTGAACGTCATATACAAAATGGACAACTGAGCACTTACAATGTCAGTAGTCAGGATAAATCATTGCTAACAGTGAACGACATATATAAGATATATTTTATTTATTTTATCTGAGGAAATGTATTTTATGGATAAAGACACACACAGAAAATGAACATAAGTTGTGAATTAATTGAAATAGAAGAAAATATTGCAAGATAAAGTTTGTTATAAAGGTGTGAGGAGTGGAGGTATATCCGGACTTCAAGATAGCTGCTATGTTAGATCAAATTGCCAACAAGTTTTTCCGGGGGATGTTTTATGTCATTCTGCAAGTATGAAATATGTTAGGCTTGTTCACAGAGCTTTAACTCGTGGTGTATTTACAGAATGTTTTTAAGTTTTGTTGGATTAAATATTAACGTTTGATATTCATAAAATTTTACAAGACTATGTCTTCAACAACAGTCGAGAAAGTGGGTTTCATTAGTAGCTTTTCAATCCATCAAAATAGGCTTTCTTTACATAAATAATGACTTAAAGCTTCAGGAACAGAATCTCCTATATGTGAAATGTCATACATCCATATATAAATATAATAGTGTCTCGGATAATAAGTCGACAATCTACAGTGCTGGTATTGTCCATGGTTGGTTCAAGACACATGAGACAGACTTCCTTGGCCAATGAACTTTCTAGATCTAGTAAAATTCTGTGGTTGCAATCATCTTCCGCATCAGGGAGATGTTACGGCAGTGTCCATAAAGGAAATTGTAACTGATACTTTTTATAAACCCACAAAGTATCATCAGTATGTAGATTTGTTTAGTAACCAGCCCAAACATATAAAATTAAATGTTCCTGCACATTTCGCAAGTAGATTATATTATTTGGTTTCCAATAAAGAAACGAGAGTTAATAGGTTATTAGAACTAAAAAAAAAAAAGTTCAGTGTCACTATCGGGAGAAAGTTATATTAAGAGGTTTTGAAATTGCTAAAATGAACTTTTTTTGATAAAAAAAACCAATTTAAACAGAGATTAGTAAACCTCAAGAGAATAGTATATCTTTTGTTTTGACTTATTGTCTAAATATACATAGTGATATTTCATTTGTTAATAATCAATAAAAACGAATACTAGATAAAAAATTCAAGATGTATTCAAACATAATAAAACTATTTTATCAAGAAGACAACCTAAAAATTTATATAGATTATTGAATAAACTTTAAAAAAAAGAAATTTTTTTAAAGAAGGTATTTTCAGTTGTGACAGAAAGAACTGTGCTTTATGTAATTAGGTTCAAAAAGATTAAAATAAATATGCAAATTAAAGGCCGAGTATTAAGATAAGATTAAATGATCAAGAAGGGAATGTGTAGTTTTTGAGGTAGAGGATCTGATGCCTTGAGTGAAAAACTAGGTGCTCTGAATCCTGAATCTTTTTCTACTGGGAGTTTATTTGATTGAAAGGCTTTCAAAACAGTTATGCATGAACATCGCAGGTTTGCACATCTTGATGATAATCCAATAAAGATGGTTACACTGACTGGGGACATAGTCAAAAAGTTGGATTACAAAAGCATATGCATCAAAGGTTATGTAGGGAATCTAAACATACAGCCATTTCATACTACTTTGTTCATTGAAAGACAAATTCAGATAGTCTGAAAAATTCTGGAGTCCCAGAACTTCCATTGGCAGAATTTATTTCAAACAACCATATTGTTCTATCAATTACTTATTTTCTGAAGCAAATGATGCACGAAAGTACATTGTTAATGAAATAATGCACAAGACAGCTTTTGTAAATGTCGAAATTTTCTGTATATTGATTCAAAATGTGCTATTGGCGGTTGTCCACGATCCAAGTAAATATTATCAGCTACCTGAGAACATATTGGAACCTAACTTATAAAGATAAGAAAAACCTAAAAATAACTTACAGTTGAGGATATTTATTTAGCCCATCTGTTGCATTCTGTAAATAGCAAAATTAGTTTCTGGTTTTCAAACATGACAACCCGACAATTTGCTTTGTTGGATTTGGCAAGCTAGTTGGAAATGAATATATGGATGAGACAAACAGATTATTATACTCATTATATAGGAAAGTGGGTCGACCGTCACATTATATCAGTCCCACTGCTGAAAGAGCGAGCATGTTCGCTGACGGGATTCGAACGCGTGACCTGTAGATTGCGAGTCGAGTGCCCTAAAAAGCAGGCCAGGAAAAAACGTTAGCACCTTCTGCTTCATCACGCGTACTTTCTCTGAATTCGTTTTGACCTAAAGAACAAGTCTAATACAAAATCTTGTTCCATTAAACTCCGTTTCGAAATGCTGAGATTTCTATACTCACATCCAACCCTTTTTCATTGAAAACATTGTTTTAAAACCATTACTTCATGAACAAAATACCCTAGTCATATCATTTTGATCTTGTATTTAAAACATGCGTTTGAAAAAAAACTTTTTTATTTGATGCGACATTTTGACTTTATAATTTGTATATCAAATCTCGCTCGCTACTTGTTCATATAAAACACGTTAGGTTTAAAATCATGCGCCATATTGTTGTTAAGATGTACTTCGTTTGTACATCCAAATATAAAGTCTGTCAAGACGGTTGGAAGTACGTCTTGGATGAATGTTTTTCAGCATCTGGTCGTTTTATTTATGTCCCCCGGAGAGACTGTGGTAAGTTACGATCATAAAACTTTAAAATCCGAGGTTCAGTTTCCCGCGGTGGATACAGCAGATAGTACGATGCGACTTTGCTTTAAATAACAAACAAATGTTTTATTTATGTTATCCTAAGTTAATTTCAATTGTTAGTTTGAGAAAAAAAGTGTCGTAATTGGGTTTCTTGATTTTCAAAATGGAATGTCTATGTGGTCCGTGTAAACTTTGATATTAAATATATCCTTCCCTTCTTGGATATCAATTAGGCTTCGCATTTCTAGCACAAAGTTTATTAAATTAATACAATATTATAAGAAAGAACTTTTTCGTATCATCATAATTAATGATGTTAAGATGCTAAATATAAGTTGTTGTTGTTTTCGAAATTACTGTAATTTAGCTGTATAGATAGGAAAGTGAAGTAATGAAAAATTACTGAGACTTTATCTGTTCACAAATTTGTAATAACTATATAAGTTCCATTTATCTTACGTTGTTCTCATTTCAGCTACTTTAGGGAATCTTAAAACCCAAATTTTTCATTTACCTAAAATTTCATTGCGTATTTATCTGAGTTGTGTTTGAAATGACGTCTTCTCAATCTATGAAAGAGTTGTAGATATAAGTCATTGCTCGTTAGTGCTATTTCGTTTCGATATTTTTTCGCTTGAACGCATGAATATAACTCTTATAAGTGAATTAGAGAAGACTAGGGGCCATTTTTGCTGTACATAAAATTAGAATTTAATGGAAAACCTAAAATACTGCCAGGACTTGAGGACTACTATATATTTCTAATTTATTTCTATAACTTATTTACAACAGTTCGACGATAGATGACAACTCAATCAGTATGTCATTGCCAAAAGGAAACAATGAATTATACGCATGAAGTGACAAAAACTAATTAACAAGAATAATCAATTCAGGGAAAAGTTGGGTACATGAAAATGCTACAAGTCTGGGAAAATAAAGAAACAATAGTCTAGTTTAAACTATCTCGGCTCCTTAAAATATCTGAATTACCTGTGTTTTTTGTTTTGTTTTTTAACAACGAAGATACAAGTTAACCATCGTTTTGCCTGACACAACTTGATGTTTTTTAAATCTAAGTCTCTCAAATAAACGTATCAAAATATAACTATGAGACATCGAAGATAAACTACGGACGATGTACATTTTGATCTGTTGTTTATTAGTTTATATTCAGGATCCGCAAAGTCTAAAATATGATACGTAGTTTTATTACATATGCCATTTCCAGATTATAAGTATATTCAATAACAACCACAACAAAAAGATACTTATGTATTCTATTCACGTCAAATACAAATAAATACTTTTATAAATAAATCATCTCAATAGTATAACTACACAACAGATTAAAATATATCAGTCTTGAGATTTTTTATATGAGTGAACATCAAGAAAGAAGTTTTTGAAAAACTTTGCTTCTAGTAGCTTTTCCTCGACGTTTTCAAATATAACTAGAAAGAGAAAGAAGAAAAGGAAAACAATGTAATGAAAAGTTTAACTTTTCTGTACTTTTCATAAAATCTAGAAATACAAATATGGTCAAAACAGCTGTAATAAAGAGAAAATGTGGTCAGTTTTTGAGCCCAATAACTTTTTTAAGTCTGAAAATATTTTCAGCCAAGAGATCTTTGTGAACATCATAAAATAACTTAATTTAAAGACACTCACGTATCTCGTAGAAACTCCTACTAGATTATTTCACCTAACTTCCTCGTACTAGATTATTTCACCTAACTTCCTCACACTAGATTATTTCACCTAACTTCCTCATACTAGATTATTTCACCTAACTTCCTCACACTAGATTATTTCACCTAACTTCCTCGTACTAGATTATTTCACCTAACTTCCTCGTACTAGATTATTTCACCTAACTTCCTCACATTAGATTAGTTCACCTAACTTCCTCATACTAGATTATTTCACCTAACTTCCTCACACTAGATTATTTCACCTAACTTCCTCACACTAGATTATTTCACCTAACTTTCTCGTATTTTAATTAATTGTCGTT